>NC_072772.1:25580028-25740789 GCF_022539595.1 Amphiprion ocellaris | reverse complement strand
CAGTCTTCATGATATTTATGCGTTTAAAGTGGAGTTCGTGAGCTGAAAAGCACATTTTGGTAAAATATGTTGTCCCCACAATTCCTTCAAAATAAACCAAATTCAACATCATTTGCCTTCATATTTATCACATCTGAAGTCATTCTGAAGAAGAAATTTGTTTGAAAACATGAAGTAACGGTGACTGCAGCCTTCATGAGTTTTATCCGTTTAAAATGCTGCTGCTGAACTGAAATGCACATTTCTGAAAAATATTCTGTTCCCGCAATTCCTCTAATATGAACTAATTTAAACATCATTTGCTTTCATATTTATCACATTTCAAGTCATTCTGAAGAAGAAATTTGTTTGAAAACACGAAACATACGTCACTGCAGCCTTCTGAAGTTCTATGCATTTAAAATTCTGTTCCTGAGCTGAAATGCACATTTTGGTAAAATATCTTTGTCTTGGCAATTCCTCTAATATAAACCAACTTAAACATCATTTGCCTTCATATTTATCACATTTCAAGTCATTCTGAAGAAGAAATTTGTTTGAAAACATGAATTACACGTCACTGCAGCCTTCATGATTTTTATTCGCTTAAAATGCTGTTGCTGGGCTGAAATGCACATTTTGGTAAAATATGTTGTCCCCGCAATTGTTTCAAAACAAATCAACTTAAACATCATTTACCTTCATATTTATCACATTTCAAGTCATTCTGAAGAAGAAATTTGTTTGAAAACAGGAAGTATAGGTCACTGCAGCTTTCTGGATTTGTATGCGCTTAAAATGCTGTTCCTGAGCTGAAATGCACATTTTGGTAAAATATGTTTGTCCCCGCAATTCCTCAAAAATAAACCACCTTAAACATCATTTCCCTTCATATTTATCACATTTCAAGCCATTCTGAAGAAGAAATTTGTGTGTCAACATGAAGTTCACGTTACTGCAGCCTTTATTTTCATACATTTCAAATGGTGTTCCTGAGCTGAAATGCACACTTTGGTAAAATATGTTGTCCCCGCAATCCGCAGTTTCTTCAAATCAAATAAACTTAAAATTAACCTCTGCTCTTGATGCTGATACTGTGACGTCTGTCTTAATCTCAGGCGTCTCATTTTCACTGAAGATCTTCTGAGTGAAGCCAACAGAAGGAAAACCTCATCTCCTTATCTCCTTCTCACCCCGTGGTGTTCGCAAAACACAGGGCGCAAGTGTGTTGGCCAAAGGCTCGGAAGCATGCAGGTTATGCGACGACCGAGGCAGCGAGCCGACTCTTTCTTTTCATTTCACGTCTCTCCCTTGATGTTACTTTGCATCCGTCTCGTTCTCACCGCATGATGTTCATGAACGACAGGGCCTTTTTTTCCATTTCGTGTCTCTCTCTCTCTCCCCATGGTGTTCGTGAAACACAGGGCAAAAGTGAATCGAACAACAGCTACAATACGCGCGGGTTATGTGAAGCTGAGGCAGCGAGCCGACTCTTTCTTGTCATTTCGCATTTCTCCCTTGACATTACGTTGCGTCCTTTCTCTCGTTCTCACTGCGTGGTGTTCGCGAAACACAGGGCGAAAGTGTGTGGACCAAAGGCTCCGAAGTGCGCGGGTTACATGAAGACCGAGGCAGCGAGCCGACTATTTTAATGTCGCGTCCATAGACTGTATATAAAGATGGACGTAGCACCCGTGACGTCACCCGTTGGTTTCTGCACTGAGAAAATGAAGCCTCTTCCTGGTTGACATCTTGGATTTTTGGAGCCAGTGACGACAACAAGGGCGGAGCCAGAGAGCAGTGATTGGTCAGACTGAGTGAGAGCCGGAGAGCAGTGACTGGTCAGACTGACTGAGAGCCGGATTGGTCAGACTGGCTGAGAGCCGAGGACTCTCATTTACCGGATCTGCTGTTTAGCGACGCTGCTGCTAACAGCGTTCGCCTCCAAACGTGAAGATAAACTCTACAGGTAAGTCATTTTTGTAACTAGTTGTGCTCTTCTCCATATCTGGACGACATCACATATAAAGCAGTGACTTACGTTACTGTAGCTGAAGTTACTGTCAGTTAACATCAGACTATAACCTCTGATATAAACATGTTCTAACATCGTGTTTTAAAGTTGTGTAAATCTGAGATTACGTTTCCTCATTTCCCAGACACATTATTACCAGCACCTTTTCAGTACCTAAAGGCAAGGGATGAAAAAAAAATCTTTTTTTAAGATCCATAAATTATTCATAGAGTATTACAAATGCTAGATACACAGATGCGGTGATGCTAAATCAGGTTTGTCAGTGTCATAAACTAGTTAACTGTAAGCTGTAGCTAAATTTCCTGCAGGTCACAGCTGATCCCGAGCACAAAGTGTGAAATTTTGAGCACAGAAAAGAAATTTGAGCAAAGAAAAACTTAATCTGAGCAAACAAAAATCTATCCTGCGCTCAAAGAATATATTTTTGTGTTTGCAACTATCCACATACACGCTCAATCATGGTGTTTCTCACTCAGTTTTGGCATTTGCTCTCCTGCAAACCTCTGCTCTGCTCCCTCGCTACGTCTCTCTCACTCTCGCTCAACAGCTACACTCTGCACGTGCTCAACTCTGCCTTTACGCTCACTCGACTTGGCACAGCGTTACAAATGTGCCACAAAATCAGCCAATCACAGACTTGTACAGGGTTGTTCTGATTGGCTGATTCTATCCAATCGCTATTTTGGCCGCCGCTTGGAAGCGCTGTCGATACCTAAATAAACTGGAGTTTTGCGGTTTATACTGGATTATGACACATTTTCGGTGAGTATCGTTTTATTATTGAATTACATTCAATAAAGCACTATGTTGTTCAGTGTGTTAAAGTACAGTTGTATTGTTTTGGCCCGGTTTTGTAGGAAGTCAGTCCTGCTTCCACAAGAAGAAAGCGAGGGATTTTTGATTTACCAGATGTGCTAGCTGAACAACATGACAGATCCAAATAATGACAACCCAAACACTCCGCCACCGTATCAGGTTAGTTAAGATTTTTGGGTTTAATGTTTTTAGTTTTTTCATTAGCTGTGCTTTTGATTAAACTTTCTATTAACCAACCTTTCAGATTTAAGCTAATTTACTAGCAGGAATCAAAGCTATAGAGTTTAAACTGACCTAATAGCTAATGTCCAGCAAAGTTTACATCTTTAAGTGTTTGATTTCAAAGTGTCAATACTTTGTGTTTTAACAGAACATATTAACTTCACATCTGGTATTGATTTAGGGTCAAAGTGCAGTTGAGTTAGTAGCCAGAAATCTGATGACTTTGTTGTTTAACACCATGGCCACAAGAAGTTCACCAAGCCCTACAGAGACCAGACAACCAGAGCCTAGAAATGTAACTGTACAAGAGATGACAAGGTTTGTACATGTTTACTCAATCGTATGTTTTTATTTGTAATATTGTGAGTTTGGTGTTCTCATTTGGTTTGTCAGTGTGTTTAACAGAGACATTTAAATTCATATATAATCAGAATTGAGAGATTCTAAAACATTTGCATTTTATCTAACATTTGACTATTTATAAATACATACATATATATGTCCTGTACAGATCTTTTCCAGGATATTTCAGATCAACCTTCAGTCTAGGTAAAAAGCAGCTTCCTAGGACAACCAGCAAGACCATCACTCTCAATTTTTATCTGCTTCCAAAAAACACATCCTGTACACCTTTGCCAGTTGAGGAGCTTGAAATCATTCACAAGCTGGCATGGGAAGACAAACAATGTCGCTGCCTGACGACAGTGACCATGTAGAGGTACAGTAGTCAGTTCAGAGTTCTGACTTTTAGTGTTTAAGGTGATCACTGGGCCACACATTTAAGCCAAATTATATGTTAAAGTCACTAACACTAATTGTAGTTTTTTATTTCTCTCTCTCTTTACTTTGTCATCAAGATTTCAAAGGTCCTGGCTGAAACATTCCCAAAAATGGAAGATCTTTATGGGGGATGGCTCTGGAAGGTTTGTAAGGCCAGGATTATGTATTTTTGTAACACATCCCACTCCTGTAGTTGTAATTTATTTTAGTTGTACATAAGGGCTAATGCTGCACAGGCCACTAGTTGTAAGCATTAGAGATGGCTCGTTGACGGTAAATAGGTGTATTTTTTATTAAAATGTTTCTGTTTCTTACAATAAAGGTGGCAGTGGTCGACGGAAGTTCACTGTAATTCCACGAGAAGGAGAGGGTTATTCTGTCAAAACTCTGAGAGCTCAGTCAGGAGGGGGCAAAGCCACTTTTTACATACAGGAGACATTAGACACTTCTCCTCTGCCTCCTGACTCACAGCACTTTTCAAAGATGCCAAAGAAGACATGTTACCATTGTAATGAAGTGATGCCTCTGCAGATGCTTGCAATACACATACAAGACATGCAGAGGAAAATCGCTTTCTGATGAGACCGATGAAGAGGTGAGAGAAAATAGTTTTTGTTTCATTATGATGGAAATGACAAAACATACAGTGTTTATTAAAGTGGCTGTTTTATAAATCTGCAGTACTCTGAGCTAAGCATTGTGGAACGCAGTTGCAAGGTAAACTCAGCACATCAGTAAAATCCAAAATCACAATGTTCATTTTGAACCAGTCTTAGCTGCTTGTAACATGTAACTTTAAAACAAATTTCAGATGATTTGTCCAATTTGCAACAAGGACTTTCCACAACAAGAGCTCGCAGTTCATTTTTTGTTCTTTTAGCAGGTTTTTAAAATGTCAGCACATGCTGCAATAAGTTTAAATCACATTTCATTTGATTGCCCTTTCTTTGTTAAATGGTTCTGATTCACACAAATGTTTACAATGTTTGACAGTTAAGGGTTAATGAGCTTTCTATTTTCTTCCTAAAGCATGGAAGATGTATTACGCTTCCTTGAACAACAGGTTGACACCACAACAGAATTTAAATTGTGTGTGGACAGAGAAGACCTTCCAGACAGAGGTATTCTCCAGTGGCAGAGGAAAAAAACTGCATCTCCCATCAGTGCTCTGAAGGTGGTGTACATAGGTGAGGCAGGTGTTGATACAGGAGCACTAAAGAAAGAGTTTTTGACAGGTAAGTTTTCCATTACCTGTTTTGTCCTTATGTAAATCAATAACAGAAGATTACCTTAAACTGGGGTTTGCTTTTGTGCCTAAGATATGATATCAGGTATCGAAAACAGATTTTTCGAAGGACCTGGAAGCCAGGGAAAAAAATCCCAAGTACTCTTTGACAGACCTTGATAATGAAAACTTCAGGTTGGTCACATAACAATTGTTGTATATCACTATATGTTACCCACATAATTTTTTAAAAAAGTAAACAGACATTTTTTCCATGTATTCGCAGAGAACTGTTGGTGAAATAATTGCAGTCACCTGGCCCAAGGTGGCCCAGCTCCTGCTTTTTTCAGAGTGGTTGTAATGAAGGTCAACTTCATTACCAGTATGGAGTTCATACTCACAACATGAAACACAAGACAATGACTGTTTTATTGATTTATTGAGTGCGGTTTTGATGCTGGCATGTGCTGCCATGTGCTTCTCTCAGTAGCATTGGGTGAAAATCCTGGAGAGGCCTGCAGCAAAGCAAATAATAAGTTAGTATAATGGTTAAGTGATTGACTTAAACTGGATGCCGGTTTGAAGTGGATCTGGAACGTTCTTTTTAGAAGGTATCAAGTGAAAAGTGTGTTATCACTCACCTCTCTGTTGTCACCACAGGTGTTGCAGCCAAAAGAGTCCCCTTGGGCTGGAACATCTTTTTAAAGGTTCTGGGAGGAACCAAGCATAGGTGAGGAGAGGGAGAGAATAAATCTCGTCGGTTGATGAAATAAATACACTGCTAGATGAGGATGTTAATAGTTACTTTTAGTAAATGGATATGTAGTTTTAATGTTCGTTGTTACAGTTAAAATTAAATACATTATATTTTTTAAGAAATTCCTGTGTTTGATTATTTTTGATTAACCCTTATGTTGGTAGGCCTGAGGGGGTGATTAGGGAGAGGCCTATAAAAGACTGGCAGTTGAGAGAGAGGGGGACACAACATGCCAGTTGCCACCTTCTGCTGTTTGTGTATTTTTACTGCTATACTGATGAATAAATGCCAGGTTGACCTGCATCTGATCTCGCCTCAAGCCTCCTCTCTTATCCAACCGCGAAACGGCCATCCTAACAAGTGGTGTCAAGAAGCTCGGGCCTGCATCAGAAGGAGGACTTGAGAATGACGAGAGACAGAGAGAGGAAAAAGCAGGATCAACATGAGGAGCCAGATGATGGAGGAAGACCCCCAGCTGACCAGGGGGCCACGGCAGCCAACTACCCAGGAGAAAGGCTGGATGAGCTCACAGATCTGGTGAAATCACTCATTCAGTCACAAACAGCCAGAGACCAGCAGAGAGAGAAAGACATTTCCAGGCAAGAACAACGATGGAAGAGCATGCAGCATCAGTTTCATCAGATACAGCTGCAGGTTAATGAAATGAAGGAAGTAAACAGGGGAGAGCAAGATGAGCATGAAGAGTACCACCAAAGAGAAAGTGATGCTGACGACCCAGGGGAAGGTACAAGTCAAGCAGACAATTTTGCCAGACCTCAGAGGGAACCAGTGTTCTACAGAGAGCCAAAGCTGCTGCCCCTGTCAGTAGATGATGATATTGAGCACTTTTTAACTACTTTTGAAAGAATGGCTCAAGTTTGTCGGTGGCCTAGAGATGAGTGGGCTATTCGTCTCATTCCACTGCTCACAGGTAAAGCACGCAGTGCATATGTATTAATGGACGTGACAGACTCTGAAGATTATGATAAGGTGAAAGCAGCAATACTACAAAAATTTGAGATCACAGCAGAAACCTATCGCAGAAGATTTCGGGCCCTGGACATTCTGCCTGATGAGACCCCACGAGAGCTATATGTGCGTCTGAAAGACATGTTTGCCAAATGGGTGAAACCAGAGAGGGCAACAGTGAAAGAAGTATCAGAGATAATGATTCTGGAAAAGTTCCTGAGGATGGTGTCACCAGAACTGGAGGTGTGGATCCGTGAACATGATCCTCAGACGGCAGAGAAAGCAGCTCAGTTGGCTGAAGTCTTTATGGCAGCAAGAAGAGGGACAAGACACAGCATCTTTGGCCGAGACAGCAATTTTGCTCAGCGAAGTAAGTCCACTGGGGGTGAGTAGGGCTCTGGTCAGACTCAAAGTAGAGTGTTTTCAAGCGGCAGGAAGTTTACATCCAATGCAACATTCAATACAAACAAACTAGGGCTGCCACAAACGACGCGTCGACTAATCGCCTGAGCACGATACGTCATCAAAAGCGGAAGTGAGCGCGCAATGCAACAGAAATCACCGTCCGAGTGGAGCGCGGAACACGCATGGACATCCGCGCTGTATCGTGCATATATAGTATATGCACGATGCGGCGCGGATGTCCGCGCTGTATCGTAAACGCGGATGTCCACGCTGTATTGTGCGTATATAATATATGCATATACTATATATGCACGATACAGCGCGGATGTCCATGCGTGTTCCGCGCTCCACTCGGACGGTGATTTCTGTTGCATTGCGCGCTCACTTCCGCTTTTGATGATGTATCGTGCTCAGGCGATTCGTCGACGCGTCGTTTGTGGCAGCCCTAAAACAAACCTAACACTGCTCATAATCCTATAATTAGATCTCACAAACAAGATGTAAGGTGTTATTTGTGTAATGGCTTAGGCCACACCCAATATTTATGTCCCCTCTCAAATCAGACAAAACCATCTCTCTTGTGTACAGTCCCTAGACCAGCTAGACAGCATGCAGTGCAGGAAGCAGCCCATACTGTACCCGTTTTGGTCAATGGTCAGTGTTGCACAGCATTATTAGACACAGGGGGTTTTCAGTCTGTAGTTTTGTCCAGCCTAGTACCAAGAGAGAGATGGGGGGAGGATAAGTCATGCATTAGCTGTATTCATGGAGATGAGCGTTTGTATCCAACGGCTGATGTATATCTGACAGTGGGAGGCCAAACTTTCCTCATGACTGTAGCGTTGGCTTCAAAGTTGCCATATCCAGTCATTCTGGGTAATGATATCCCCACCATCTTAGATCTTGTGCAGCAGGCAGAAGACATAAAACATAAAATGGTACACTCAGTAGCTACTGAAGGTCAGAGGTCAGAGCACACAGAGGTTAGGGCTCCAGTAGCAGAGGATGAAGGGTTTCCAGTTATAGCTGAGACTAAAATGTGCAATATGGTGACCACAAGGGCCCAGAGTGCAGCAGATGCTTTCAGGGAAATGCCATTCTTTGAGGAAGAGCTTGAAACAAGGCCAGTTAAACCTACTAAAACAAAAGCACAGCGAAGGAGAGAAAAATGGAGGGGCACAACAATTAAAGAGACAGCTGAGCTTTCTAGACCAAGCCAACCTTTAGATATAGATCTACCACCAGATGTAGGTTCACTTCAGAGGGAGGATCCAACTTTAAAACCTTGGTTTGAGAAGGTGACAGAGGTGGATGGTGTTAAACAGGGCAACTCAGGCTGTCTAGAGGAGGATATTTACATCATAAAAAGAGGGATTCTCTACCAGTGCAAAGGTAATATGGAGGCCTTAGCATTACCTCAGCAATTCAGAGAGAGGGTGATGGACTTGGGACACTCGGTTCCCTGGGCAGGACACATGGCTTTTCAAAAAACCTTGTGTAGAATTTCCAGTCGTTTTGTGTGGCCTGGAATGTACAGTCAGATTTCCCAGTTCTGTAGTTCGTGTGCAAAATGTCAACTTACTTCAAGTAGAAAGGTTGCACGAGCCCAGCTACAGCCTTTACCAATCATTGAGACACCTTTTGAAAGGATAGGCATGGATGTAGTGGGGCCCCTAGAGAAAAGTTCTGCAGGGAATAGATTCATTTTGGTAATATGTGATTATGCAACACGTTATCCAGAAGCTTTCCCACTGAGATCAGTAAAAGCCAGAAATGTGGCTAACTGCCTTGTTCAACTCTGCTCCAGAGTAGGGATACCTAAGGAAGTCCTGACTGATTGTGGCACAAACTTTATGTCCAAGTTGTTACAACAAGTCTATCAGTTGCTAGGAGTGAAGAGAATTAAGACCACCCCTTATCACCCCCAAACGGACGGGCTTGTAGAAAGATACAATCAGACACTTAAAAATATGCTGCGGAAGTTTGTTTCCCATACAGGGATGGATTGGGACCAGTGGCTGCCATATATGCTTTTTGCTTATCGAGAGGTGCCACAGGCTGCAACAGGCTTTTCTCCATTTGAACTGCTGTATGGACGTCAGGTCAGAGGGCCGCTGGACCTGCTGAAGGACTACTGGGAAAATCCGCCATCAAGTGGAGAAAACGTGGTGGCGTATGTGGTGAAAATGCGACAGAGGCTGGAGGAAATGACGACCCTGGCACAAGAGACCATGAGGTCTGCTCAACAGAATCAAAAGAAATGGTATGACCAGAAGGCCAGAGAAAGAGTCTTGGAACCAGGTCAGCAGGTGCTGTTACTGCTCCCAACTTCTGACAATAAGCTGCTGACGAAGTGGCATGGCCCATATGAAGTCACCAGACGAGTTGGTAAGGTCACCTATGAACTCTTTATGCCAGACAGACACAAGAAACATCAGACATTTCATGTAAACCTGTTAAAGGAGTTCCACATTCGCCAGGAGCCTGTCCACCACCAGCTGTTGGTGCGTGCAGTGCATGATGAGGAGGTGGATGAACAGTTTTTTCCGGTTGGTAAAGGGAAGTCCACCCTAATTAACATGTCTCATCTATCCAACTCTCAGCAGGGAGATGTTTCATCTCTTTTAGATCTACAGCTTTTCAGAGAGACTCCAGGATTCACAGATCTGGTCCAGCATCACATACGTCTCAAGAAGGATGCTCCAGTGAGACAGAAGAGCTACAGGATACCTGAGCGGTTGGTGCCGGTGTTGAGAAAAGAAATTAATCTAATGTTGGAACTGGGCATAATTGAAGTATCTTCAAGTGAATGGTGCAGTCCTGTTGTTTTGGTGCCCAAGAAAGATGGATCCCTTAGATTTTGTATAGACTTTCGATACTTGAATGCTATCTCTCAGTTTGATCCATACCCTATGCCCAGAGTTGATGACCTGCTGGAGAGAATTGGACGAGCAAAATACATCACCACCTTGGACCTGAGTAAAGGTTACTGGCAAGTGGCATTGGCACCAGAGGCCCGTGAGCTGACAGCCTTTAAGACACCATTCGGTATGTACCAGTTCAAGGTGATGCCATTTGGCCTGCATGGGGCCCCAGCCACATTTCAGAGACTGATGGATTGTGTGTTGCGAGATGTGTCAGAGTTTTCAGCTGCATATCTGGATGATGTGGTTATATTCAGCCAGTCCTGGAAAGAGCATGTGTCTCACTTACAACAGGTGTTACAGTGCATCAGAGCTGCAGGACTAACCATCAACCCCCAGAAATGTGCAGTGGCTCAGATGGAAGTGGAATATTTGGGCTATGTCATCGGACATGGCAAGATCAGGCCTCAGGTGGCAAAGGTGGAGGCCATTCATTCCTTCCCAGTTCCCACTACAAAAAGGAAAGTGAAGAGCTTCCTGGGTTTGGTAGGATGGTACAGGAAATTTATTCCCCACTTTGCAGAGCATTCTATAGTGCTAAACAACCTCACTCGAGGCTCAGCACCCAGCAAGGTGAAATGGACCGAGGAGTGTGAGAAAGCTTTTAGAGAGCTTAAAGATGCTATTTGTACCGAGTCAGTTCTGCACAGCCCTGATTTTGAAAAACCATTTACTCTGCAAACAGATGCATCAGGAGTCGGCCTTGGTGGAGTATTGTTACAGGATGTGGAGGGAGAGATGAAACCGGTGGTGTTCCTGAGTCGTAAGCTTCTGGACAGAGAGACCAGATACTCTACTGTGGAGAAGGAGCGTCTGGCAATGAAGTGGGCTATTGATACACTCAGATACTACCTGCTGGGGCGACACTTCTTCCTGGAAACGGACCACAGAGCTCTCCAGTGGTTGCATCGGATGAAGGATGCAAACATGCGGATCGCTGGATGGTATCTGGCCTTACAGCCATACAACTTCACAGTTCGCTACAGGTCAGGGAAAATCAACACTGTAGCTGACTGCTTATCTAGAATGTTTGAAAACTGAAGTACTGGGCTCCTAAGGAGAGGAGGGAGGAAATGTAATGAAGGTCAACTTCATTACCAGTATGGAGTTCATACTCACAACATGAAACACAAGACAATGACTGTTTTATTGATTTATTGAGTGCGGTTTTGATGCTGGCATGTGCTGCCATGTGCTTCTCTCAGTAGCATTGGGTGAAAATCCTGGAGAGGCCTGCAGCAAAGCAAATAATAATTTAGTATAATGGTTAAGTGATTGACTTAAACTGGATGCCGGTTTGAAGTGGATCTGGAACATTGTTTTTAGAAGGTATCAAGTGAAAAGTGTGTTATCACTCACCTCTCTGTTGTCACCACAGGTGTTCCAGCCAAAAGAGTCCTCTTGGGCTGGAACATCTTTTTAAAGGTTCTGGGAGGAACCAAGCATAGGTGAGGAGAGGGAGAGAATAAATCTCGTCGGTTGATGAAATAAATACACTGCTAGATGAGGATGTTAATAGTTACTTTTAGTAAATGGATATGTAGTTTTAATGTTCGTTGTTACAGTTAAAATTAAATACATTATATTTTTTAAGAAATTCCTGTGTTTGATTATTTTTGATTAACCCTTATGTTGGTAGGCCTGAGGGGGTGATTAGGGAGAGGCCTATAAAAGACTGGCAGTTGAGAGAGAGGGGGACACAACATGCCAGTTGCCACCTTCTGCTGTTTGTGTATTTTTACTGCTATACTGATGAATAAATGCCAGGTTGACCTGCATCTGATCTCGCCTCAAGCCTCCTCTCTTATCCAACCGCGAAACGGCCATCCTAACAAGTGGTGTCAAGAAGCTCGGGCCTGCATCAGAAGGAGGACTTGAGAATGACGAGAGACAGAGAGAGGAAAAAGCAGGATCAACATGAGGAGCCAGATGATGGAGGAAGACCCCCAGCTGACCAGGGGGCCACGGCAGCCAACTACCCAGGAGAAAGGCTGGATGAGCTCACAGATCTGGTGAAATCACTCATTCAGTCACAAACAGCCAGAGACCAGCAGAGAGAGAAAGACATTTCCAGGCAAGAACAACGATGGAAGAGCATGCAGCATCAGTTTCATCAGATACAGCTGCAGGTTAATGAAATGAAGGAAGTAAACAGGGGAGAGCAAGATGAGCATGAAGAGTACCACCAAAGAGAAAGTGATGCTGACGACCCAGGGGAAGGTACAAGTCAAGCAGACAATTTTGCCAGACCTCAGAGGGAACCAGTGTTCTACAGAGAGCCAAAGCTGCTGCCCCTGTCAGTAGATGATGATATTGAGCACTTTTTAACTACTTTTGAAAGAATGGCTCAAGTTTGTCGGTGGCCTAGAGATGAGTGGGCTATTCGTCTCATTCCACTGCTCACAGGTAAAGCACGCAGTGCATATGTATTAATGGACGTGACAGACTCTGAAGATTATGATAAGGTGAAAGCAGCAATACTACAAAAATTTGAGATCACAGCAGAAACCTATCGCAGAAGATTTCGGGCCCTGGACATTCTGCCTGATGAGACCCCACGAGAGCTATATGTGCGTCTGAAAGACATGTTTGCCAAATGGGTGAAACCAGAGAGGGCAACAGTGAAAGAAGTATCAGAGATAATGATTCTGGAAAAGTTCCTGAGGATGGTGTCACCAGAACTGGAGGTGTGGATCCGTGAACATGATCCTCAGACGGCAGAGAAAGCAGCTCAGTTGGCTGAAGTCTTTATGGCAGCAAGAAGAGGGACAAGACACAGCATCTTTGGCCGAGACAGCAATTTTGCTCAGCGAAGTAAGTCCACTGGGGGTGAGTAGGGCTCTGGTCAGACTCAAAGTAGAGTGTTTTCAAGCGGCAGGAAGTTTACATCCAATGCAACATTCAATACAAACAAACTAGGGCTGCCACAAACGACGCGTCGACTAATCGCCTGAGCACGATACGTCATCAAAAGCGGAAGTGAGCGCGCAATGCAACAGAAATCACCGTCCGAGTGGAGCGCGGAACACGCATGGACATCCGCGCTGTATCGTGCATATATAGTATATGCATATATTATATACGCACAATACAGCGTGGACATCCGCGTTTACGATACAGCGCGGACATCCGCGCCGCATTGTGCGTATATAATATATGCATATACTATATATGCACGATACAGCGCGGATGTCCATGCGTGTTCCGCGCTCCACTCGGACGGTGATTTCTGTTGCATTGCGCGCTCACTTCCGCTTTTGATGATGTATCGTGCTCAGGCGATTCGTCGACGCGTCGTTTGTGGCAGCCCTAAAACAAACCTAACACTGCTCATAATCCTATAATTAGATCTCACAAACAAGATGTAAGGTGTTATTTGTGTAATGGCTTAGGCCACACCCAATATTTATGTCCCCTCTCAAATCAGACAAAACCATCTCTCTTGTGTACAGTCCCTAGACCAGCTAGACAGCATGCAGTGCAGGAAGCAGCCCATACTGTACCCGTTTTGGTCAATGGTCAGTGTTGCACAGCATTATTAGACACAGGGGGTTTTCAGTCTGTAGTTTTGTCCAGCCTAGTACCAAGAGAGAGATGGGGGGAGGATAAGTCATGCATTAGCTGTATTCATGGAGATGAGCGTTTGTATCCAACGGCTGATGTATATCTGACAGTGGGAGGCCAAACTTTCCTCATGACTGTAGCGTTGGCTTCAAAGTTGCCATATCCAGTCATTCTGGGTAATGATATCCCCACCATCTTAGATCTTGTGCAGCAGGCAGAAGACATAAAACATAAAATGGTACACTCAGTAGCTACTGAAGGTCAGAGGTCAGAGCACACAGAGGTTAGGGCTCCAGTAGCAGAGGATGAAGGGTTTCCAGTTATAGCTGAGACTAAAATGTGCAATATGGTGACCACAAGGGCCCAGAGTGCAGCAGATGCTTTCAGGGAAATGCCATTCTTTGAGGAAGAGCTTGAAACAAGGCCAGTTAAACCTACTAAAACAAAAGCACAGCGAAGGAGAGAAAAATGGAGGGGCACAACAATTAAAGAGACAGCTGAGCTTTCTAGACCAAGCCAACCTTTAGATATAGATCTACCACCAGATGTAGGTTCACTTCAGAGGGAGGATCCAACTTTAAAACCTTGGTTTGAGAAGGTGACAGAGGTGGATGGTGTTAAACAGGGCAACTCAGGCTGTCTAGAGGAGGATATTTACATCATAAAAAGAGGGATTCTCTACCAGTGCAAAGGTAATATGGAGGCCTTAGCATTACCTCAGCAATTCAGAGAGAGGGTGATGGACTTGGGACACTCGGTTCCCTGGGCAGGACACATGGCTTTTCAAAAAACCTTGTGTAGAATTTCCAGTCGTTTTGTGTGGCCTGGAATGTACAGTCAGATTTCCCAGTTCTGTAGTTCGTGTGCAAAATGTCAACTTACTTCAAGTAGAAAGGTTGCACGAGCCCAGCTACAGCCTTTACCAATCATTGAGACACCTTTTGAAAGGATAGGCATGGATGTAGTGGGGCCCCTAGAGAAAAGTTCTGCAGGGAATAGATTCATTTTGGTAATATGTGATTATGCAACACGTTATCCAGAAGCTTTCCCACTGAGATCAGTAAAAGCCAGAAATGTGGCTAACTGCCTTGTTCAACTCTGCTCCAGAGTAGGGATACCTAAGGAAGTCCTGACTGATTGTGGCACAAACTTTATGTCCAAGTTGTTACAACAAGTCTATCAGTTGCTAGGAGTGAAGAGAATTAAGACCACCCCTTATCACCCCCAAACGGACGGGCTTGTAGAAAGATACAATCAGACACTTAAAAATATGCTGCGGAAGTTTGTTTCCCATACAGGGATGGATTGGGACCAGTGGCTGCCATATATGCTTTTTGCTTATCGAGAGGTGCCACAGGCTGCAACAGGCTTTTCTCCATTTGAACTGCTGTATGGACGTCAGGTCAGAGGGCCGCTGGACCTGCTGAAGGACTACTGGGAAAATCCGCCATCAAGTGGAGAAAACGTGGTGGCGTATGTGGTGAAAATGCGACAGAGGCTGGAGGAAATGACGACCCTGGCACAAGAGACCATGAGGTCTGCTCAACAGAATCAAAAGAAATGGTATGACCAGAAGGCCAGAGAAAGAGTCTTGGAACCAGGTCAGCAGGTGCTGTTACTGCTCCCAACTTCTGACAATAAGCTGCTGACGAAGTGGCATGGCCCATATGAAGTCACCAGACGAGTTGGTAAGGTCACCTATGAACTCTTTATGCCAGACAGACACAAGAAACATCAGACATTTCATGTAAACCTGTTAAAGGAGTTCCACATTCGCCAGGAGCCTGTCCACCACCAGCTGTTGGTGCGTGCAGTGCATGATGAGGAGGTGGATGAACAGTTTTTTCCGGTTGGTAAAGGGAAGTCCACCCTAATTAACATGTCTCATCTATCCAACTCTCAGCAGGGAGATGTTTCATCTCTTTTAGATCTACAGCTTTTCAGAGAGACTCCAGGATTCACAGATCTGGTCCAGCATCACATACGTCTCAAGAAGGATGCTCCAGTGAGACAGAAGAGCTACAGGATACCTGAGCGGTTGGTGCCGGTGTTGAGAAAAGAAATTAATCTAATGTTGGAACTGGGCATAATTGAAGTATCTTCAAGTGAATGGTGCAGTCCTGTTGTTTTGGTGCCCAAGAAAGATGGATCCCTTAGATTTTGTATAGACTTTCGATACTTGAATGCTATCTCTCAGTTTGATCCATACCCTATGCCCAGAGTTGATGACCTGCTGGAGAGAATTGGACGAGCAAAATACATCACCACCTTGGACCTGAGTAAAGGTTACTGGCAAGTGGCATTGGCACCAGAGGCCCGTGAGCTGACAGCCTTTAAGACACCATTCGGTATGTACCAGTTCAAGGTGATGCCATTTGGCCTGCATGGGGCCCCAGCCACATTTCAGAGACTGATGGATTGTGTGTTGCGAGATGTGTCAGAGTTTTCAGCTGCATATCTGGATGATGTGGTTATATTCAGCCAGTCCTGGAAAGAGCATGTGTCTCACTTACAACAGGTGTTACAGTGCATCAGAGCTGCAGGACTAACCATCAACCCCCAGAAATGTGCAGTGGCTCAGATGGAAGTGGAATATTTGGGCTATGTCATCGGACATGGCAAGATCAGGCCTCAGGTGGCAAAGGTGGAGGCCATTCATTCCTTCCCAGTTCCCACTACAAAAAGGAAAGTGAAGAGCTTCCTGGGTTTGGTAGGATGGTACAGGAAATTTATTCCCCACTTTGCAGAGCATTCTATAGTGCTAAACAACCTCACTCGAGGCTCAGCACCCAGCAAGGTGAAATGGACCGAGGAGTGTGAGAAAGCTTTTAGAGAGCTTAAAGATGCTATTTGTACCGAGTCAGTTCTGCACAGCCCTGATTTTGAAAAACCATTTACTCTGCAAACAGATGCATCAGGAGTCGGCCTTGGTGGAGTATTGTTACAGGATGTGGAGGGAGAGATGAAACCGGTGGTGTTCCTGAGTCGTAAGCTTCTGGACAGAGAGACCAGATACTCTACTGTGGAGAAGGAGCGTCTGGCAATGAAGTGGGCTATTGATACACTCAGATACTACCTGCTGGGGCGACACTTCTTCCTGGAAACGGACCACAGAGCTCTCCAGTGGTTGCATCGGATGAAGGATGCAAACATGCGGATCGCTGGATGGTATCTGGCCTTACAGCCATACAACTTCACAGTTCGCTACAGGTCAGGGAAAATCAACACTGTAGCTGACTGCTTATCTAGAATGTTTGAAAACTGAAGTACTGGGCTCCTAAGGAGAGGAGGGAGGAAATGTAATGAAGGTCAACTTCATTACCAGTATGGAGTTCATACTCACAACATGAAACACAAGACAATGACTGTTTTATTGATTTATTGAGTGCGGTTTTGATGCTGGCATGTGCTGGCATGTGCTTCTCTCAGTAGCATTGGGTGAAAATCCTGGAGAGGCCTGCAGCAAAGCAAATAATAATTTAGTATAATGGTTAAGTGATTGACTTAAACTGGATGCCGGTTTGAAGTGGATCTGGAACATTGTTTTTAGAAGGTATCAAGTGAAAAGTGTGTTATCACTCACCTCTCTGTTGTCACCACAGGTGTTCCAGCCAAAAGAGTCCTCTTGGGCTGGAACATCTTTTTAAAGGTTCTGGGAGGAACCAAGCATAGGTGAGGAGAGGGAGAGAATAAATCTCGTCGGTTGATGAAATAAATACACTGCTAGATGAGGATGTTAATAGTTACTTTTAGTAAATGGATATGTAGTTTTAATGTTCGTTGTTACAGTTAAAATTAAATACATTATATTTTTTAAGAAATTCCTGTGTTTGATTATTTTTGATTAACCCTTATGTTGGTAGGCCTGAGGGGGTGATTAGGGAGAGGCCTATAAAAGACTGGCAGTTGAGAGAGAGGGGGACACAACATGCCAGTTGCCACCTTCTGCTGTTTGTGTATTTTTACTGCTATACTGATGAATAAATGCCAGGTTGACCTGCATCTGATCTCGCCTCAAGCCTCCTCTCTTATCCAACCGCGAAACGGCCATCCTAACAGTGGTGCTACCGTTTCCTGTGCACAGGAGAGGTGGACTTCAGTTGTTTATCCAAGGAGGATGTGGCTGACCAAGAATCTTCCCTACTTATCAGCAGTGAGCACCTTGTCTAGCACACTACTATGCTTTTTCATTCATACCTTTTGCTTTGTACATTTTTCGCCTAACAGTGAACACTTTCAGGTTGAAGATGTGGCTGATGCACAGTCTCTGATGTTGTTGGCTGATGAAGTTATAAACTGTGGATACACAAGCCAGATCAAGCTGGATAATAAGGAAAACATCATTCAGTAACAAAAACAACTGCCATTTAAATATTTTTACTTTTTAAACCAATATTTGATTTTTGTGTTCTTTCTTTCATAGTCCTATTGTCTTGCACTCTACAACAAGACTGATTCCAATGCTTCAGCAAATGAGAAAGGGCATGGAGCTGTATGGTCTGGTCAATCAGATGGCTACAAATCCTGAAGCTTGCCATGCTTTGTTCCAGGGAAGATCATCAAAGTAAGCATTATTCATAACAGTTTAACTCACTGTGTTCTTGCAGACAATCACACTGTTCTGGATTGTGTTCTTTATTATATATTTATAAATTTTAACACCAATTGTATATTTACTTATTCTTTATAGCCAGATGCTGATTTCATAATGATGAACTGCCAACCACATTTCAGTGAAAAGGGGACATCTCGGGAGAGAACTGAGAGAAAGATCATAAACTTTATGTAAGATTTTTGCCAGGAGCTTGAAATATCAGGTACTATGCTATACAGTACTGCAGACAGGTGACAAATTATTGGTACAGTTAAGGGATCCAGTAGGTTTGTTATGCTGTGGGGTACATTTTGTTTGGTCCACTTGTCCCATTAGAAGCAAGTGTCACAGCAAATTAAAACAAAGTAGTTCTGAGTGTTCACGTTTATCATGATGGGAGTGATCTCTTCCAGGATGATAGTAATCATGCTATAAGATGAATATTACACCATTATTACATGATAATTAGGGTCCGAGCACCAAATGGTGCGAAGACCCTATTGGAATGCAAGGAATTATTATTAGGGTCCGAGCACCAACGGTGCGAAGACCCTCTTGGAATGCTAGGGTTTATTATTATTATTATTATTATTATACTTTTTTCTTCCGACGAAAGACTTGCACTTTTGGCGGCCTTATCATACCCCAAAATGCGTCAAACTTGGCATGCTCATCAGGACTGGCGAAAAATTTGATATTTTATAGGCGTTGCACATGTGTATGGCAAAATGGCTCCATAGCGCCCCCTACAAAGCTGCAAAACGTAGTCATTAGGCCAACTGCCAGACTGTTTCATCTACATTTACAAAACTTTGCATGCATGTGCAGCACATCAGGACCCACGAAAAAGTCAATCATGGCCATGCCTTAAATGCAACAGGAAGTCGGCCATCTTGAATTAGCTGTAAATTTTTTAAAATTAATAACTCATCGGGGATAACTCCGAGAGACCTGAAATTTGGGAAATGTATGCAACACTACTTCCTGATGAAAAGTTATCAAAATGTTCATCTCATTTCAAAGGGCGTGGCCATGGCGACTCATCAAAAACTGGATCCTTCGCCATGAAACAGGAAGTGGTGTCTAACTCAGCTGTACATGGTCCAATCTGCCTGAAATTTTACGTGTCATCAGTGTCCACCTCTGACGACATCCATGTAGTTATGTACATTGACAGTCATAGCGCCACCTTGTGGTATCAGGAAATTGACATTTTTTACATTTTGAGGTACTATTCTTAGCAGGTTGAACAGATTCACCTCAAATTTGGTGACATAACTCTGAACACATTGATGATGATTCCCAGAAAAAATGGTGACTCGTCGTCAAGGGGCGTGTCTGTGGTGGCGCGGCGAATTTCGATTTCTCGCCATGAAAATTGAATTTTTAATATCTCAGCTGGAAATGGTCCAATCTGGACCAAACTTGACATGGTGGACACCAGTCCAGATCTGAACACATCCACACCCATAAATTTAGAAATACTCATAGCGCCACCTATTGGCAAGAGGAAGAATTTGTCATTACATTTGCACCTACCATTGCCGGGAACTTTGTTATAGCATCTTGAAAATTGGTCAGCTCAGTGGTCACCCCTAGACGATGCGTCAGTGCGAAGATTTTGACGATTCGTAAAACACTGTTGCCGTGGCAACGCATCGTTGCCGTAATAAACAAAGTACTTTTTGACAGGTTAAAAATGCTCCAATGCTCGCCAAAATTACCACACATATCTGGACCGGCAACCCGTTTGATATTTTAGGGAAACTGCACATGTGTGTGGCAAAATGGCTCCATGGCGCCACCTGGAAATTTTCAAACAGTTACTACGGCCAGTACGTTTTAGTTAGAATCATGAAACTTGGTAGGCATATGTAACTCGTCAAGACACACAAAAATGTAATTGACACCCATGCCCAAAACCCAACAGGAAGTCGGCCATTTTGAATTATATGTCATATGTTTTGACGATTTTGGGTCATTTTTAGACATTTTCAAAAGCTATAAACTCAAACAGGGTAACACCGAGAGAGCTGAAATTCGGCCAGGATATACTCCAGGCATGGGTGATCAAAAGTTATCAAAATGCTCACCTTAAGTCTAAGGGCGTGGCCATGGCGGCCTCGTGAATTTTGATGCTTCGCCATGAAACATCAACTGCTGTGTAACTGCCCTAAACATGCTCCAATCTGCCTCAAACTTTACATGTATGATCTGCCCTGAATACGTTCACATGCTGAAATACAGCCACAGCCATAGCGCCACCTCTTGGATAGACAGGAAATGCTCTATAACTAGCCTGTACGTGGTCCGATCTGCCTGAAATTTGATATGCGTGATCAGAGTCCGACCGTGATCACATCCGTAGGCCGATATACACTCTCGGTCGCAGTTCCACCTGGTGGATGGACAGGAAAAGCTCTAGAAGTAGCCTGAACATGCTCCAATCTGCCTGAAATGTTACACGTGTGATCAGAGTCCGGCACTCATCACATTCAGAGGCCGACATGCACTTTCGGTCGCAGCGCCACCTGGTGGACGTGCGTGGATTCGCCGACCAGCACGGATGCGAGGACCCGTCCAACGCTGCTTGCAGCTTTAATTGAAATTGAAATTCCTTACGTTCAAATTGTTTGTAGTGTGTTTTATTTGAAATATTTTACACATCACAGGTGAGGAGGAAGACAGTGCTGCAGCTGAGGAGTCACACTCTCTTGGAGTTCAGCATGTGCTCCAATGGTTGACCGGGCAATCCCACATTCCCATCCTCCCTGATGAAAAGAGACATTTTAAAATAACATGCATGTTTGACCATGACTGCAGGGAGCGGCTTGGAAATCACTCCATTTGTTACCCATTTGTGAGTTCATGCACTCGTACAGTAATTTTTCCAGTACAGCATCTCAACACTTACACTGAGTTCAGAAGAATTATGAGTGAAGCAGTTAGATATGGTGGTGGCTTATACAGAGTTTAACAGAAATAGCTCTCTTGTCATCTTAAACAAAAAATAAGATGTTTCTAAACATTAACTGATAGAATGTTCATTGCTAACGAAAAAAGCAAAACAATTGTTCCCGTTAGCCCAGACAGTGTTTGACTTTCTTTCTCTTCAGTCATATAAATTCCCTTTATACAGGGTTCTCTGCTTGCATTAGTTAGAAAAGCTTCAATAATTTTTGTCACTGTGCTGGAAGTCCATATTTGTTGACTTTCAAGTTCCTGTCCAAATGTCTATTGGTTGGACACCTGTTGCAAGAATCTTATGTATAAATCACGACCATGTGACTCTGAATGTTCCAGAGGGTTGATAGTTCTCTGAAGTTCTTCCAGGGCTTCGTTATACAGTGGGCACTCAACTTCAGGAACCACAACTATGCCGTTAGAGTCTTCTTGCAGCACAGCACTCTCCCAGTCAATGCCTGGGTCCTGAAGATCCTTTAAATTCAGAAAACAAAACATATCAGTCAGGACTGGATACTTGTTGAGATATTGTTTTTGTGTTTGTGTGAGTGTTTTTTTTTTATAATAAAAACACAAACAATACAAAAAATGATGCTTTGCTTTCATTCATCAGCATAGAAATTAACGTTACCAGTTACTGAACATATGACTGATAATGGTTACTTTCATACATCTGTCATATATGCCTCTCATCTCCACATTCAAACTCAATTTCATTAGAAGTTTTAGAAAAGAAAAAAAGGCTCATCCCACAAATGATGACATATTTCCTGATTCAGGCCTTATAAACAATACAGTACTCTTCATTTTATGAAAATGTGTGGGCTTTGTAAACTACAGTCTGTAATAGTCTATCAGAATGCATAGCAGATGGTTCCTGGTCAATCTTACAACTCAACTTTTTAAAATACATGCTCTACTTGTTTTTTCATTATATTGTACCTCGAGTCTCTCCTCCTCGTCCAGATCTTGTAGATGTCCCATACACCACAACTGTTCAGGAGTGAGACCTCCCTCTGTCTGCAGAGAATGTTTATTCCATCCTTCAATAAAGGTATCAAAATCTGCCCGGAGTTGAGGGACAAAGACGTAGTGTACACCAAAGAGAAGAGTGGCATCAGATATGTCAAGTAGACCATCCTCTTCCAGAGTGTGAAGAATATCATGGTACTTGCTAGTGACTGCAACCCAGACATCCCGCCACAGTCGCTCTACTCTGTAATAACATTTTAAATACATTATTTTGGATTAAAACTGTAATGTATGTTTTTCTAAAATAATATCAAGTTGCTAGGACAACATATTGTTGCAGCCACAAAGTAAATAACATAACCAAAATACAAAAAAACTAACCTCTGATTATGGACGCTCTTTCCAGAGATGAAGCTCGATCTTCCTGTTCCCCGTGTGGCAAACATGAAATGTGCAATGTCCGGGTTCTCTACTCCCTGATCTGCCCTAACCCTGTAATGAAAATATATAAAGTAATATCAGTAATAGTTAATGCAAATTATATAGATTAAATCAAACTTGATACAAGATAATTTTAATCAGGTTGAAATACCTTGACGGTGGGCCGATCTGATGAAGAATGAAAATGCAGTTTTTGCTCTGTTATTTGTTGCAGCATCCAAGTACAAGACCTGTAGTAAAACCACATGGATAATGTAAAGATCTGTGTTCAGCTAACAGCATAATATAACATTGCAACAGTTCCTTGTAGTATTTGGTATCTCAATTGTTGTTATTTTGAAAAACATCAATGTTGTATACCCTACATACAAAAACACTCCATACAATGAGTGTCCAGTTTATTAGACACATACAGCTAAAACCAATGCAGCAAAATTTTTCTTTGAACCAATTGCACATTTAAATAATATTCATAATAAAGCAAAAAAAAGGTTGATGTCAAATACACAACTTTATATCATTTTACCTTCTGCAAAGTGAATGGGGCTGTAGTTCTGCCAACAGTTACTATCTGAGATACACTACATCTTTAAATAACTGCTTTATTAATGTCTTTTTGTGCTTGTTGCTAGAAATGGTAGGGTAATAGTGTGACAAAATCAGCTTCACTAATCTAAATGAATTACATACAGGAAATTTAAAAAAAGACAATATTGCTCTTCAGATTACTTGTATTTACAAATGTATCCAGATGAGATATTAACTGCTTGATTTTGCTATAATTATCAGAAATTTCATACTGAAAGCTACTGGCTAAAACAAATACTCAAAACCAAGTTAAAAGGCTGGCATACCGATCTCTGTGTACTTGGCTGTATTTGTTATTCCAAAACAACTACCAATCATCTGTACTCCTTTTGTTGAAGATTAAGACGATAAAAGTACCTAAAGCTTTAAACGGCTGTTCATCAAGCTAAGTCAGCCTTGTCCAAGTTTCTGATATTTACATAATGATCAAATTACTCTGATTTATAACTGCAAAACAGTATATATACGGTCATATAAATTTAAAAGTAAAAACTTACCTTCCTTGAGTAACCATCCACTCCACCAAAGACCACAATATTGTACCTGTTCAAAATAGGGAATACTATTTCAATAAGGCTTCTCATGTGTTAGCCATGTAAGCTAATTGCAGACTGTTTTAAATTGACTTTTATAATGAAAAGTGGAAAAAAAAAAAGATTTTAAAAAAAGTAAATGAATGCTCCAGAAAGCTAGCATCGACACACAAGCTTTTGTGAACAAAAATATTCTATTAAATTATGTTTGGGGGACATGTTTAAATTAGGGGCTCCATAATGTATTATCAAATATTTTTAATGACGTTTCCCTTGCTGTTTACTTTGTGTGAAATAGTTTGCCTTGGCAAGCTTATTTACCTTATGAGTTTGTGATTTGTGTCAATGTGGACAGGGACAGAGGGCCTTGCACAGAGTAACTTCGTCGAACAACACATCCTATTTCTGTGAGCCGTGAGAAGATTCCAGCAGCATCAACTTGATGCATTGAAGCCATCATTCTCCACCACTGAACATGCAGACCCATTGTAACCAAATGTCCTTGAACCAACCGATATCCAACATTTGGCATCTGACTTTTAATGGATGATACGAGGATGTCAAGCTCTTGGTCAGTCATTGTGCTGTATGTTCCTCTCACAGACATGTCAAATTCTTGCATCCTTCTGTAAACTGTGCTTCTTGAAACACCGATGAATTTAGCAATGCGGGCGACTGGCAGATGTGTGTCCAGCAAATTCTTCAGGTGTTCTCTTTCAATTGTGACATTTGGATGGCCAGAACCAGGACCAACTTCTGTTTCATGTTCCACAATGGGCATAGAACTGTCATTCATGTCACACTGGACCAGATAATGGAGATTCTGAAGTGCTTCTGTAATTTCTGTCACACCACCTATTTGCTGAGAGAATGATTCAAACAAAATAAGCTCATGGTGTGTGAGGAACTCCAGATAATCTAAATTTATTGGTTGCTGTTTCATAGCAGATTCCAGTTTGGTCAGAAGTCTCCATCAACAGATGTTTCAACATGTCCTGGTTCCTACCAGGATATGTTGAACAGAGCTCAAATTAGCCAAGAGGATGGGCTAGTAGTTAAACTAGCAGACAGCCATATAGTGTCTCAGTATAAAGTAAAACAGGCTATGTGGTGTGGCAATTTTTTGTATAGAAATATGCCCTTTACAGTTTTAGCTGAAGGTTTAACAGGTGTAGCACTTTCTGTATTTGTTAAAGCTTGAATATGAATCCTCACTTCAGCCATGCATCTGCAGTTCTTTTTATTATGTTTTAAAGAATGGAGGTAGAAGCACACCTATTCCAGTGAGGTGTTGACTTAAAGGCAGCCATGTCTCCACATGGGAAACACAGAGCACACTATAACTGTAGTACAGTTGTTTTAATATATACTGCTCTGTATGTCATTAAATTGCCACGATTGAATATTACAAGTAAAAATAAAGGCGTCAATTTTAGTGTATCTGTTCCATCAGTTTGTATGTTTGTCAAGTTTAACTAATTGTTGTGATGAGAGCTACTGATTGAGCTAGCAACCAAATCTAGCGTCAGTTAGCAAGCGAATAGAAATATACAAATCGACGAAATAGACACACAGCATCTTTAGCAACATGCTGGACCGCAACAGCGGTCGTCCGGTATCGGGATCTCAGAGACTCTCGCAGCCTTCGCCTCTGGACCTGTAGACACCGGAGAGAATGAGCGAGCCCAGGTACACTCACATGTCCTTGCATCCTGAACAGCAACACAATGGTGCACCACGGCCACATGTAAGTAGTTGGTTTTGCTAAAATATTTGGTCATGTCAGCTTGTATGAAAATACAAGCTCATTCTCTCCGGTGTCTACAGGTCCAGAGGCGAAGGCTGCGAGAGTCTCTGAGATCCCGATACCGGACGACCGCTGTTGCGGTCCAGCATGCTGCTAAAGATGTTGAGAGCGTACTCTAGCGTGTTATGGTTTGACGACCGAAGGACCAGAGAGTCCAGGCGACGCCTCGGTTCGGACAAGTTGGCTGCCGCGAGACACGTGTGGGACTTGTGGCGAACCAGGTTGCCGGAAATGTACGTCCCAGGCCCCGATGTCACCGTAGGCTAGTCCCGTTGAGAGGTAAGGCTTTTTTTTTTTTTTTGTGTGTGTGTGTGTAGGTGTGTGTGTGTGTGTGTGTGTGTGCGTATGTGTGTGTGTGTTACAGTTGCATCTTTGGTAGCTCATAATGAAATAGATAATAATAATAATCACTCCCTTTTACTTTTCTTTTCCTTTTCCTTCCTCTCCTCTTTTCTTGCTCACCAAACAACAACACAGGCCAATGTCCGTTCAGGCAGTACATGCCCAACAAACCGGCCAGGTACGGGCTCAAGATATAGGTCGCCTGCGATGCCAGGTCCAGCTACTCATGGCAGATGCAAATGTACCTGGGAAAACCCGACAATCAAGGTCCGCTGGAGAAGAACCTAGCTTGTCGCGTCGTCGTGGACCTGACGCAAGGGCTGGGTTCGGGTAGGACCGTGACGTGCAACAACCTTTTCACCTCGCGCCAGCTAGCGGTCCGCCTCTTCAGGGAAAGAGGACTTGCCATCCTCGGCACCCTTCGGCACAACAGACCCGAAATCCCACTGGAAATGCTCGATTGCAAGGGCAGGGTGGTGTCCTCCTCGATGGTCACGACCGCCACGGAGCTGGGAGGAGGAGGCCCTCGGCTCGGACTGATCTCGTACATGGCCAAGAAGAACAAAAACGTCCTCATTCTCACCACGGATCAGAGCCCCATCATCGCCGCCACCGTAGATCAACCTGGGCTTGTGGGAAGACAATTTGGAGGAGGAGGAAGAGGAGGAGGGAAACCCGCTGCCGTTCTCAAATACAATCGTACCAAGGGAGGGGTGGACAACCTCGACAAGGATGCGGCCACCTACAGCTGTAGAAGAAAAACGTGTTGCTGGCCCATGGCCTATTCCACAACATAGTGGATGTCTCGGCCTACAACGCGTTTGTCGTTTGGCGTGAACTTCACCCTGAATAGATAAGCCGAAAACTCAACAAGCGAAGGTTGTTCCTGGAACAGCTGCACAGAGCTCTGATTGAGCCCGTGTCAGGCGCGACGAGACCGTCTACTGTCCCCAGGGCGCCAGAGGTCCACAACAAGTTTGCTGCTGCCAGGATGCTGCCGTAGCGTGCGGAACACCACGAAGACCACCGCGAAGACCGCGTACGTCTTCTGGTCAGCCTTCGGAAAAAAAGGAAACGATGCCTGGTCTGCCCCAGGAGCAACGACATCAAGACACAGTATGCCACCGGTGTCTGATTCACGTGCGTTCCGGCTGCGTGATTTGCTACTGTCCCGCTTGTGCCACTTGCTACACCACAAGAGGAAGAAACAGCAGCAGCAACAGCAACAGCAGCAGCAGCAGTAACAGCAACAACAAAGAAGCTGACCCCCCTGTCCCGCCCGCGGGGTCCAGAACAACCCCTCATCCCCTAAGAAACAAAGACCCCGGCTGACCCCATTCCTTCCATCCATCCATCCATACATCCTTCCTTCCTTCCCCTCCTCTGACCGACCCCAGAAACAAAGACCCCAGCAGACCCCCCCACCTCCTCCCCACCGGGGGGGGTTTCCAGACTCAACCTCTAATGCCAATTATGTAATGGGGAGCTGGGGTCAAGATCAACCCCCATAAGAACCTTCAGTTCCCACCGACCCCCAGGAGGGGGCCAGACTCAACCCCATAACAAGGAAAAGACCAGCAATGACCCCACTAGGGTACATAAGGGTTAACCATGTACTTGGTTAGCAAAATGGTCAAAATCACAGCACTATTAGTTCATTCCCAGTTCATTATCAAGGTTCTTGTTTTGGAGAACAGCTATGTTAGATGTCATACTGCTCTGTAGTCTACAGATACAGGGTCAACTGTGCAGTAATAAACACAAGTGCTACTTCATATAGAAGGTCTGTAGCTTCTCTGTAGCAAAGGTAGACTGCTCTGTGACCCTCAGCGAATCAGCACATCCACAGAATCAACTTAATCTGAGAAACAGACAAAGTATCTCATGGAGCGAGAGGAAAGGCTCTGTAGAAACAAATGTGAAATAACTCTCTGTATCAGTGTTTGCTGTCCTTTGATCTATCAGTTTTAAATACAAGATTGTGTTGCAACATTACAATGATACAATTTTATTCAGTTCAGTTTATTTATCAACCAAATATCAACATAAGTCATCTCAGGACACTTCACATAATAAGCATATTTTGCTTTCATCCTGCTGTCTTGGTGTTACAGTAATCATTTTTTTGTGTCAAGGTTTTGCTCAGCACATGCATAAATGTAAAGAGATTTAGCATGAAACATGGCTATGTGTATTTGTGTATTACACAAACTAGGTTTCACCTATATGTGATGTTAGAAGAAAGGGAAAATGTGTTTATTTGCTCTTTTGGCCAGAGTTAGATGATTCTGTATGGTAATTGTGTCTAAGCCTAGTATAAAAACTGGACACGGAGGGGTGGGGGGGGGAAGCAAGCCTCAGTCTGTAGTACTATTAACTACTATAAATGTATCTCTGTTGAAATCTTATAAAGACAGTTTAAAGAGGTAGTGTAGTGTTCTGTGCAAAACCAACTTCACAAGACTCCACAACTTCCCGTTTTGGCACAGTGTTTCATAGCTTTTAAAATTCAGACAAAGGCTAACAGTTCCCATGGTCTTTTCAGGTGTTTTGCTAAGACATTACTGGTCAATTTTCTCATCTTTCTCATACCTAGAGAACCTGTTTTCTAAAATGTTAAACTTTTTCTTCAGAAAATTCAGATTACAGCAGAAGGCCAGCTAATATGAACACAATGAAGGATTTCATGATGCTTTACAGCTACATAGCAGATTACACAGTTAAACTGGCAACAAAAAATTACTATCAAAAAAGCAGCAAGCAAAACTATATTCACTGTGTGCTTCTGTTTAGTGCGAGATTACCACAATAAACTCAAAACATGCAACTGCTGTAATTAGGAAAGACTTGAGTATCCAGTCCCAGCTCTATAAAGCTGATTTGCTCTTTGCCTGAAAGCGTCTGATTCGGAAAGGTGAAAGGTCATAGGAGGGCACCTCTCCCAGGCTGAGTTCACACAGAAGCTTGCCCATGATTGGTCCAAATTTGAAGCCATGACCTGGGGAAAAAAAGTCATTACAGTGAGCAAAGTGTATACATAGGCCATCAAACCAGGTTAAACAAATCAATGTTCTAATGTGAGTAAATGCCCTACACCTTGTAGTTAGCCTATAAATAGCCTGCATCTCCGGGCCCTTGTCTCAGTCAGGCAATGGGTTAAAGTCCCACATGTGTGAATCAATAAAAGAAGAGCAAAAGTGTCAGGATGGCTGTCACTGAGCATCTATTCACTTTGGTGAACTAGGACCAAATGATAAAATTAAGGGAGATTTGTCCTTTCTCTGCTCGGCTTCATGTGCTTAAGCTCAGAATGAGATGAGAGAATGTCTATTTTCAAAATGCAGCAGCCTGATTCTCTTTGTTGCAAAGGTCTGAGAGGCAAATAGTGAATGTCAACAGGGCTTGAGGAATGCAGCACAATGACATCTGACAAAGGTCTCAGAGCTCTTGTGGATTCTGCCTGGCTTTGAAGTCATAAAAGCTTGGCTCTGAAAGTTTGGTCATGTGAATTTTCATCTTGCCAGTGAAGGAGAATGGAAAACCTCAATGGATGGTGATGCCCACAGGGTGACTTTGTAGCCATGCCCCCCCCCCCCACACACACACACACACACACCACCCCCACCCCCTGGTACTTGCTTTAAAGCACTTGTGCTGGGCTTTGATAACAAATGCCCATAGTGTAGGTGGGGAAGGATTTTTTTCTCTGTTATGGATAAGCCTTGTGAACTTCTCCAATATGGCCCTGAGATTGTTTAGTGCTACTGCACAAAGCTGGAGAGTGAGCATGTACAGGTAATACTGAGAAATAAAGATTCACTGTCCAAGTCATGACTCTGTGTTCGTGCTGACTGAGGAAGGAACAAGTGATGCTGAGTCATTTGTGCTCCTGCTGCTGTTTTGTTTTGTTTTTTTTGTTCTGGCACTTATCAGCACACATCTGGCATACATGGGCCAGACGCATTACGTTCTACTCTTTGTCTTGTCGAATTCTTGGCATTTTTATTTTGACATCAACATTTTCTGCTTGACTCTATTAGCATCAAAACACAGACACGGTTGGTGTTTTTTTTAAGACAATCTTCACAGCATTTTGCTGTTAATATACTGACTGTAAAGATAAGAGAATAGAACTGATTGGGAGATATCCTGACAATTGCAGGATTTTGTCTGGCACTCAAAGTACACCGCGTTTCAGGAGAAAACAACTGCTTAGGACAGTTGTTCCCAACTTTTGCTGTTCAGTGTGCCCCCATAGCCACATCAGATATACTCAGGAACTCCTTTATTTCTACCTGCAAATTGTATGTATATGCACATCTCTCTGTATGGTGGGAAGATGGACATGAAGAAGAGGAAAATTGCTCTCATCTCCATCCTCCAATCGCATTTTCAGCATGTGCATGCCATTGTCCTGTATGGATCAGTGGAGTCTGTTCACTCTGGAGAACCTACCTGCAGTACATGTGTTTGAGGGCACAGGTACTTCTTTACAATACCACCTGTGCTCCCAGGCAAAAATCCACCTCTTGAGTACTTTGCCGGCCACTGGGTATCACTGTGAAGCAGTAGCTAATCACGGTCTTGACAAAGACTCATAAATAGCCTGTGACTTCATGTTCTGAACTAAAAAAAGTGGATTCTCTTCAATATACTTTTGCACATGAATCCCAAAACCTGCAAATCCTGTAGAGAAGATGACATAGGATCAAGATAAATGGCCTTTCTCAAACTCTGACCCTCAGTACTGGAGCACTCCCAGGACTGTATAATCTCATCCTTTTTTTCTTTCCCTTTACAAACCACTTGACATCCCACTACTTTTCAGTCTCTATTCTCAAATAAATATGAATATGACATAAACATAAGTGGACAAACAAAGAGCACTGACATAAGCATGTAGCCCAAGCAGTCAATTGGTACCTTGTTAACAACCTCCAGCCATTACATCAAAAACACAGGAACTTATTATATATTTCAGGCACAGCCCCCTTCCCAAAACCTCATATACAATTCAGCAGAATCTATAACCTGCATTTCCTGGCATATACTATATGAGCATGTGACAAACAAAAACTTTGGAATCTTGAGTCTTGAACCACAGCAATATACTTAAACCGTACAAACCCTACCAAAAAATACCAGCAGAGACTGTTTTTCTTAAGACAGCTCAAACAATTCAAAGTAAAACAAAGTCTCCACCTTCAATTCTACAAAGTCACTTATGAGAGGGCCCCCTTCATCCTAACAGCTTGGTACAACAGCTCAGCTGCACAAACACAAAAACACTGCAGTTCACAGTCAACAGCTCATTCAAGATGACTGGCACCCCCTGCAATCATTTAAATCACAATATCACAAATTCAAAATCAAAAAAGGAACAGCACTGCTATTAATTATTATAATATTCTCAGCCCCATCTTTCCCTACTTGTCACCTCTTCGAGGATAGAGATCTGTCTCTGTCTCTCTGTCCTCCCCACTGCAAGAAGGATTTGAAACATTTTTCTCTAAACTTGATAGAGGTACTTGTGTTTCTCTGCCAATCTTTAGCCAAATATTGAGTATTCTGTCTTGTGGTTACTATCTGTTGTGCTAATTATTGTGTCTAATGCCTAAAGTGATGTTAACATCTACGCATACGCTGTTACACTGACACTGGTACACTGACGTGACGTGTATCTTTAAAAATGATTCTGATTCTTTTTGGCTAATATACAGGTGGTTGTTCTCAGTCTGCAATGTCTTGCAGTCAGGGTGCAAGGTGGTCAGGGCCTGTAGTACGAAGCAAGTTCAGCATGCCCTGGATGCCTTTTTGTTCTGGCTTCACTTAACCTAGCAACTGCGGTTGGTATAAGCGGTCTTACAAAGCTGGTCATGACTCAGTAAGTCAGCCAGGGCTCCTGAACCTGGATATAAGCATGTTCAAATGAAAGAGGTGGAGCTGTCAACAGATGACCAATCACAGACATGGGCTGGTCTACTGGCAGCAGAATGGCACGTTTTCCAAATGGTGCACAAAATTTAACATTCAAGAAATACAAGATGTTAAACACAATATATTGACTAAAAGTAAAACAGATCTGACAATAGTTACAGTTGTATATTATATTTAATGAATTTGTTGCTTAGATGTATTCTTCTGGTATTGCAGCGTGAGAGAGTTTTAGTCTTATTCTTTTAGCTGCTCAGTGGTGTATAATGGTTTGAGAGGAAGTAAAGAACAAATATAAAAACTGCTCAGTTGTATCATTTCCGACAGCTGAAATCTTTACAAAATGTGTGGATCCAGACTATAAGCCGCATTACTGCCAAAATCTAATCAACGGGTCCTTGTGTCTTTTCTGACCTTCCCTGAAAATTTCATCCAAATCTGTTAGTCCGTTTTTGAGTAATGTTGCTAAAAGCAAGTCTTCCCTTCTCATTATCTGCACTCCAAGAGGTTTAACTGGTCAGTAGGAGGTGCTTTTATATGTGCTGATGTGTTATCTGGAACATAATCTGCTCTGGAGCAGGTTAAGTCTAGCATATGTTACCATGGGAATGTACCCCATTAAGAAGTGAACTACTGTAGTAGGTAGTGTTTCTTTAAAGTGACTGACTTCATACAGTTGTTTGACATTATTTCTCCACAGACAAACCATAGCAGATTTAATGAATCCATAACACCAGATAGATTATAAATCCACAAAACAGTTATCTTTGAACTATTTCAGCAGCACAGGCAAGACATTTTAACCATTTATCCATAATTTTCAGCTTCTTATTTTTACTCTTCTGCTTGCATGCTAATTCTCCATTCTTGACCATCCAACACTTTGTAAAACAGGTGGAAACTGTGTCCTATAGGTTGGTATTAGGCTGCCAAGATACACTATATTGCCAAAAGTATTTGCTCACCTGCCTTGACTCGCATATGAATGTAAGTGACATCCCATTCCTAATCCATAAGGTTCAATATGACGTCGGTCCACCCTTTGCAGCTATAACAGCTTCAACTCTTCTGGGAAGGCTGTCCACAAGGTTTAGGAGTGTGTCTATGGGAATTTTTGACCATTCTTCCAGAAGCGCATTTGTGAGGTCACACACTGATGTTGGAAGACAAGGCCTGGCTCTCAGTCTCTGCTCTAATTCATCCCAAAGGTGTTCTATTGGGTTGAGGTCAGGACTCTGTGCAGGCCAGTCAAGTTCATCCACACCAGACTGTCATCCATGTCTTTATGGACCTTACTTTGTGCACTGGTGCACAGTCATGTTAAAAGAGGAAGGGGCCAGCTCCAAACTGTTCCCACAAAGTTGGGAGCATGGAATTTTCCAAAATGTCTTGGTATGCTGAAGCATTCAGAGTTCCTTTCACTGGAACTAAGGAGCCAAGCCCAGCTCCTGAAAAACAACCTCACACCATAATCCCCCCTCCACCAAACTTTACACTTGGCACAATGCAGGCCGACAAGTATCGTTCTCCTGGCAACTGCCAAACCCAGATTCGTCCATCAGATTGCCAGATGGAGATGCGCAATTCGTCACTCCAGAGAATGCGTCTCCACTGCTCTAGAGTGCAGTGGCGACGTGCTTTACACCACTGCATCCGACGATTTGCATTGCACTTGGTGATGTATGGCTTGGATGCAGCTGCTCGGCCATGGAAACCATGAAGCTCTCTGCGCACTGTTCTTGAGCTAATCTGAAGGCCACATGAAGTTTGAAGGTCTGTAGCGATTGACTCTGCAGAAAGTTGGCGACCTCTTCGCACTATGCGCCTCAGCATTCGCTGATCCCGCTCCGTCAGTTTACGTGGCCTACCACTGGCTGAGTTGCTGTCGTTCCCACACACTTCCATTTTCTTATAATACAGCTGACAGTTGACTGTGGAATATTTAGGAGCGAGGAAATGTCACGACTGGATTTGCTGCACAGGTGGCATCCTATCACAGTTCCACGCTGGAATTCACTGAGCTCCTGAGAGTGACCCATTCTTTCACAAATGTTTATAAAAGCAGTCTGCATGCCTAGGTGATTGATTTTATACACCTGTGGCCATGGAAGTGATTGGAACACCTGATTCTGATTATTTGGATGGGTGAGCGAATACTTTTGGCAATATAGCGAATGTGACAGTATACAATCTACCTTAAGAATAGACCAGACTGATAATCCTATAGTGTATCATTTTTGTCATGCCCTCCACCTCCTCTGCTTAGCTGGCAGCTCTCCGTCCTCCTTTCCCTTTCCCCTGTGGACATGAGTGTGGTATGTGTGAATGTGTGATTTCCTCATGCAGGATTTTTAAGACCAGGCTTAAAACATTGATTTTTGACAAATCTTATAGTTAGGGCTGACTCGGGTGACCCTGAGGGGGTCAGTTGGAGTCTGGATGTACGGGGCACAACTGACTTCTTCGACGTCCCCTAGTTATGCTGCTATAGGCCTAGGCTGCTGGAGAGTCTCTCTCGATACACTGAGCCCTTTGCTGACTACCTATCTACTACCTACCTACCTACCTTATATAGTGCATATGCACTATATAAACCATTACCACATGGCATTGACTTTGTGTCTCCATGTGTCCTTGTCCGAGTGTCCCTGGTCCCAGAGCTGGATCCTTCAGATCTATGGTTGCTGTCCCACGAACTGGCCTTGTCTCCATCATGTCCACTGTGGGATGCTGCTGCTGACCTTCCGCCAGTCCACTGCTTCCAGCTGCCCATTTCCACTGTTCTACTCTGCATTGCCCTCACTATACTTGATATACTCATCTACACACTGTTTGCATCTTACTACCAGCTATATATGTAGTATATTTAATGCCAGAGCCGTACACCGTAACAGTAAACTTATGAATCAGTTTCCATGTTGGCTTGCTCTGTCACTCTGTATTCATTATGCATCACTTTTTTATGTATCATTTATGTTACTCTTATCATGCATGTATGCCAATGTGTGTTATATGTTTCCCTGTCTCCCACACCCCCATCTTCTCCCATCCCTCTCCTCACCCCTACTCCTTCTACCTCTTTTGATTTTGTATCTCTCAACCCAGCTGGCAGATAGTTTCCTACATATGAGGGAGGTTTGTTCCTGTTAAAAAGGGAGTTTTTTCTTGCCACTGTTCCCTTAGTGTTGCTCTGGGAGTTCAGGCATTGGGTTCTGTTAAGCATCTTGAGAAAGTCTGAATTGTAATTGGCACTATATAAATGAAATTGAATTGAAAAATTGGATAATCAGCTGAGCGTGGACACCTGTGACAGGGAGTCGTTCACCTGTTTCTGCACTGTCTACCTGCCATAAAGGGGCTCAGTCCATTACTCCACACTGGATCGTTGAACTACAACCAGTCAGTCAACTTAGTTCAATATTGTTCTGTTGCTTTGCTCTGGATAACCCTGTTTTTTCTTGCCCAGCTCTCGGTGCTGCTCCCTGTCTGGTTCTCCTGATTTCATGCTGTCAGCACTCTATTCCTGCCTGGATCCACCCATGACATACTTCTCAGATTTCTGCAGCCAGACCTCCTTTCCCCAAATTGCTGTCAGCTAACTTATTGTTTTCACTTGTAGAGTTACCTCCATCACTATTTTTGAAGCTGTATCCTCCGTATAGCATGTTTAGTTGCTGAACTTGTTCAGAGTAATTTGTTGGGAATTTGTTCTTCTGCCGTAGGCATAGTTTGTTTAAATCTGCTTGCTTTGTTTATGACTCCAGTAGCCGCATCACTAGTGCATGTTTTCCGGCCTTGTAGTCTAGATCTATTGTCTGGGGTGTGGGGAACATATAACACACAATTGGATACATGCACAATAAGATAGATGATACATACAAAGTACAAGCTAACATTGCAACTGATTCATAAGTTTACTGTTATGGTGTAAACAGTGTGTAGATGAGCATATCAAATATAGTAAGGGCAATGCAGAGTAGAATAGTGGAAATGGGCAGCTGGAAGCAGTGGGCTGGAGGAAGGTCAGCAGCAGCATCCCACAGTGGACATGATGGAGACTAGGCCAGTTGGTGGGACAGCAACCATAGATAAGAGGCATCCAGTTCTGGGACCAAGGACACTGTGTTTTACCTGCTTTTGGTTAGTCTGCTCTATATATTCCTCGTCCTGTAAAGTTAATTCTGAGTGTATTATGTAATTTGAGTCCTTAGCTTTGTGTCCCTGCTGGGCTTCTGTAGAGACTCTGTGTAGTTTTAGTTCTGGCTTTGTTATGATCTCTGCTCAAGCCCCTGTCCTTCTCCTTCTTTCTGTTTCTCCTTCTTTCACCATGTCTCAGGCCTTGTCCACACGTAGCCGGGTATCACACAAAACGAAGATATTTTTCTATGATTCGGCCTATCATCCACACAAAAACGCAGATTTACGTCATCAAAAACAATTCTTTTTAAAAACTCCGACCAAAGTGAAGATTTGCGAATTCTCCGTTTTATGCGTCTGCATGTGGACATCAGTAACCGGGGTTTTGCGTTTCGAAACGTCACCGCCTGTGACAAAATATGTTCTTACGTCACATATGCGACCTGTGTTTACATTCAGTAACAGTATGGATGCTCTCACAAGGTTTTGGGCGCTTTTTCTTGTACTTTATATTCCAAAATTACGTTTAAGAGCAATTCTGCCTCCTTATCAGTCCACACAAACGAGCCTGGCGCCATGTTTCATATTTCGTGGAAGTGACGTTAGAGACGGAAGCTTACTCTGATTGGATAGGATTTGGGGAACTACTGCCACCTAAAGGTTCGGCATGCTTATGAATGTGCTTAAAAACGCACTTATGCGGTTAGGTGTGGATGAAGTTTTTTTCTAAAAACGAGGTGGTGTGTACGTAAGTTTTTTTCTAGACGGAGGGGGCAGGATATTTGGTTTTACAAAAACCGTGCTACGTGTGGACAGGGCCTCAGTATCTGCCTGTCATCTGTGTCTCCCTCCTGTCTTTCTCCTGTCTCTCTGCTCCCTGCATTTCCTCAGCTGCCTTCACTCTGCTGATTGCAGCAATGAGAGTCAGCTGCAGTAATTAGTCGCTCAGTTCACCTGCCCACAACCTCACCTGCTCACTATATGAATCCGGTTCTTTCAGTCAGTCCCTGCCAGACCATAGAGTGTAGATCCTCTCAAGAACTCAGTTCTCCCACCATTCCCTGCATCATCTCTAGAATGCAATAACCCATATGGACTTGGTTTCAGCTTCCCGGGATTCCCACCTGCCTGCTATCCTGCTCCCAGAACTCTCCATCTGCTCCCAGAACTCTCCATCTGCTCCCCGTCTTCTGTCTGGACTTTCATGGAAATTCTCACTCCATTCACTCCGGTCACAGCCTTGGTCTCATCTCCACCATCACACCGGCTGCATGCCACCTCTCCCCACCTTGTCTCCTCTCCTTACCACCACTATTTCCCCAAACAGTTAAGTTGTCTGCCCAATCGCCAAAACCAGTAAAGTGTTTTGTGTTTAGCTTTCTTGCCCTGGTTATGATATTTGTGTAATCTCCTGCTTTGCTTTCCATCCTGGTAATGATATTCATGTTTAGCTTTCCTGCCTTTGTTGTGATTTGCAATTAAACCCCTTTTCCTTTTTCACAATTCTGTCCACTGCAGGTTTTCTATACCCCCCTCCCCTCCTGAACAGGTTTCCATCATTCCCTGCCTTGCCTGGTAGTGTTCCCCTTGCGCTGCTCCCATTATTCCTGTTACTTTGTCTGAATGTATTAATTGTACATATTGAAATGTTGTTCTGTGTGTTGTGTCTGTACAAGCTGTGACAATATTTCTTTCAACACAAATAAGTGAGGTATATTTTTGATGAAGACAACTCTGCGGTATATTGTCATTAGTTTTTTAAAATCAAAACCTTATGATTAATCAAAACAAACACTTTAGAATGTATACTGAAAATACAGGCCCCACAGTAGACAAACCAGATGACTAACACATAAGCTTAGAAAACCTAATCGCTGATACAAAATAGAGTACACCTGTGATTTCCATTCAGCCTGATTGCATGAATGTGGTTATAAAATGATGTGTGAACACTATTATTTTCTTAGTTTTGGACCTATGGGCTGTATCTATCTGTACATCTACATCATGGCTTCATGTGGAAAAGAAAATATTTCTTCAAAGATGGGAAAGGATAGAGGAAGATAATTAAACAACTAAAAATTAGAGGAAACCGTTTCCTCTGGAAAATTACTACTTGCATAATCTAGCTCTTACAAACAGGCAACAGCTTCACCTCAAACTTTTCTCAGAGGGGTTATTGGAGGAAATCAGAGTTATAGTAACATATCAGAATGTGTGAAGGACAGTACACAACCATCAACCTCTATGGATGGTGTCCAAGATGAAACTTTGCTAAACTTTCCTTCTGTGCTTGGGTCTCTGTGAAAGAAGTCTGAATATTTATCACCACAGTCTTTGGTCAGATGGGACATGGATTTGTTCAGCTCATATGAGGTCCAGCATGTTTGGCAGTAAACTGGTCAGGACTACAACAGGGAATGAATAGTCTTGACAGTGAAGCAATGCACGAAATGAAGCTGATTTTGTGCAAAAGGTGTTGGGGAGATGATATTTATAGATGCACCATGACTGTCTCTGGATATATCAAAATACTGACTGACAAAATGACCCTTAGTCTGCAGAAGCTTGACAGAAGAGGAATAATCCGGCATGAGCATCATCCAAATCACACAAGACCTTTAACTGATAGAATTTGAAAATACAAGATATGTACCCCTGCAGCAAAGAGCAGCAAGTCTCTGAAGAATGGCAGAAGTATTAAAGAAAATAGAACAGATTTGAATCTCAGTCATGAAAAGTATCTGACTTCATATGTGCTGACTTCTGTTGTATTGAGTTTATACAATGGGACCTGTATTTTTAGTATATGAAGTCTAAGATGTTAGTTTTAAATTTACATAAGAGCAAATACCCTACTGTTTAAGAAAAAAATCAATGCAACTACTGTAACGTGACACAATTTTGAATCATTTGACATTTAAAATGAATTAGCATGTTAACCTTATCACGTTACCAAATCCACAACTTACAATAATGTCTGAAAATGAGTAGGATGAAGTTTAACTTATTAACTCCTACCTGCTGCATAATATTTGTACATCATAACTTACTCTTTCCTATTTGCATAAAACCTTGTACTTATACCTCTTTAGAAACTCCAAGAACACAATGAGTTGGTCAGTACAAATGTATGCCACTAAACCTCACTCAAATCCACTAAACAAAAGCAAACAACGTTTTAAATTGCAGATCCCAATATTTGCAGAGACACCAGACGTATCAGGTTAGAGTAGATGAAATCTGCTGACACAGTCATAAAATGAAGGGGCTGATTGTAGGACAGACAGCAGGTGCAAAAATATAAATCAGTTATCAAAGAACAAAAAGTTGGTGTCCTATGAAGGCTTGTGTTTGAGTATCACTCTCTGTGTAAACAGACAGATTTAATCAAGTGTTAAAAGTGACCAGTGAGAGTAACACTGACCATAACAACCTTACATCTACGTAATATAACTGGCATTGAGAATATGTGAGCATGTAGAACAAAGCACCACAATGTCTATGTGCAGGTTGAAATACCTGGACAGCTGTGTTGCATTACAGTTTTAGATGAACTCTCACAGCTACAAGATTTCTGGATTCAGCTGTGGTTAGGCTACAGCTTTTACTAAGGGTAGTAAAGGAATCTCAAAAGATAATTTTGACATGGCTACTTCCTTGAATTACCTATAAACAGAAGCTACATTCTGATAGTGTGATTGATTTTAAATATATTTTGTTTTGTGTTAAGCTGTACCTGAGAAACCCGCTCCAATCACAATGTTACTGTAGGTGGGGTGGCAGTCCAGCACAAAATGACGATCAGGTGTTAGCTGCAAAAACAAGAAGATACAAATTAGATAACTGTCTCTTGGAAAAACTGATTTAGATTGACCAAGCTGTCAGGATTAGACCCTGACTGCAAACCTGTTGTTTTGAGAAGTATATACACTTGGTTTCAGACTAAAGAGCTGAGATGGAACCAAATAGATCCATGCCATTGTTTTCCAAAAGCCATGTAACTAGTGTACATTTATTAGAGTGCTCCTGCCCCGTTTCTTCTGCCTCTTCATTCCAAAATATGCAAATTTGAACAGTGAATTCCAGAGTTGCAGATAATCCTTGGAACTATTTGTGAACTATGCATCCAGTCGTGGCCTCTGCAGAAGTCTCTGTCAATGTCTTTGTGAAAAACGTGTCTAAAAATGTGTTAAACTGGATCAGAGTCCATCACAGAAAACATAATGACCTCTGACAGAAGACAAAATCTGATCAATTTTGAAGACACAGATATAATTTCACTCTCTGTCCTCTTCCAAGAATCACTTTAAACACTTTCTGTCCAGTGGAAAAAAGATTGTCAGTATTTTCAGGGGCACTGGACAAGGTCATTGAAATGATGTTTTCCTATAGCTTCAGTTTGTGATCATGGTAAAAGCAGTTTGCTGTGTTGTTTAAGGGCAGAACGGCTGCACAACCCCCTACCCCTGCAACACACACACAAACACAGTTCTGCATTATCCAAACAGAATCCCTGGGGAATGGCTTCGGGCAATCATATCCAGCAGTTAATTCAATACACACAGACGAAGCGGGCAATATAAGAAAACAGGACTAAAAGTCTACAAGCCCCACAAGCAAAGAGTGATGCACTCAGTTTGTATTCCAAGAGATCTGTAACTCTGAGAAGGACCAAAAGATAAGACAAGGGTTAGGGTTAGTGGTAGTTGAGGGATTCTCCGCAGTCTTGCAACATTTAGAAGTTCCTAATGAAAATATAATTTGCTTGACTGGTGTTAGAAAATATGAATATGCTCCAACAATGAGAGGCCATCCCCTATAGCTACAATGAACATGCAACATATGCAGAGTGGGGGATGGATGCTGCAACGCTATGATTCCATTATTGCCAAAGGGCGTGGCTTGAGGGCCACACCAGGCTTGAGGGCCACATGTAAGGCCAGTTATACTTTCCACGTTTGCAAGGACGCAAAAATTGGGATGATGTGATTTTCATTATCTGAATGTACCCCTCCGAACAAGCTTCGGCACAGCCTAAACTGAATGTACATGCACTACAATGTTACAGGGGCAATAGTGTGCATGTGTGGAATATGCAGATATGACCACACCAGGGTATAAGACTTTAAGAATTGATTTTAAGTGGTGTGGATACACTGTAGAAATCCATGCCCCAAACATAACAGTACACCAGTCTTCTATTTAAATATTTATACAAATTGTGTGCAAACCCTTCACACAGAAATCAGTGACAAATTATTTCTATCTTTTAGAATAAAACTATTGGTACACACGAAATGACTACTTTGTATCAAACAGAGCTTCCACTTTAGAGTCTTAATCCCTTTGTTGGTATTCATTTGTCAATACCAGGTGAGCTGATGGGTTCTCAGAAATTTTCTTCAATATAGTGTAGTCTATTATACTGTAGTCTATTAACTTACTCATGTTACACAAACTCGCTGCAAAACTTGATGTTTCACAGCACTGTTCTGAGACAACAATTCCAAAACAAAAGCTCATCATCTTGTTTAGCCACAACCCTACGGTGTACATGCAATGAAGATGTAACCAGTAAAAAGATCAATTCTAAAGTGAATCTGCTCCGTGAACATTATATTTATGTTACGCATTCGGTGTAGCCATGATGACGGAGTGTGCTTTTGTCAATTTTCTGTCGATTCCAGATTTTTAACAGTGATACTGCCAAGACTACAAAGCAGGGAAATTTATTTTTGGATCAAGATCATTTCTTGTGCCTCTTATATGAGTGAAAATAGCTTGTTTCTTGAAAAAAAAAATCTATGAATGTGAGAGTAGGATAAATTATCTTCCTGTTTTACTTTACCTTCCCCAACAATTGGATGATGACCACTATGAATGCTGTTACGGTATGTGTGCATATCGTAATATCGTACCGTATACAGGCAGCTCTCCACTACAGCAGGTTCAGGGATCAGGCCAGGAAAACAGTGCTTAACGCAGCGCTGGAGGATGTTGATATCGGATCTGTCAGTCTGCTGGTCTCTCTGGTCTGGGTCTGCCTTGCTGCCTGTATGGTAACAAATCTGCACACACGACATTAGTATTAGTTCTACATGAAAAAATAAAAGCTTGGTCTGTCTGCATACTTTAAATGAAAAGCAGGTGCACAGCAGCAGGAAGACATCTTTGTTCCCAGTGTGATAAAACATCATTCAGCTCTTATTGTATTTCTTTTTAATGTGAATGTTTAGGTATTAATAGAATCACTGCAGTTTGGCATGGTTTTATTCTCTTACAGTAACAATTCTGAATTTATGAAGCTTGTATTCATAATCCCAGGTCTTTGAGACATTTCTGCTTTTACATTTACTGTAATTTGAATGAAAATGACTCAGAAGATACACAGCCTAGACCTCTTCGTGTACATGCCCCTTGCCAAACCTCTTACGGTCACAGAGGCACCATATAGAAAAAAGATAGACAGAATTTCGTCCTCCCCAATTTTTCATTGCTTCCAAATGTATGTCATTATGTTTGCATTTTTTTTCTTAACCTAATGTGATGGACCCATTGACAATTGGCACCATGCAGTGTTAGTAACGTTCCCTTTGATTTCAAACAATCACCAACACAATGTTTATTTAATTTCTTTGATTTACATTATGATACTGTTTCCAATTTGAGTGCATGCATTTTGGTTAACATTTAGCAATAACAAGTTTATCAAATTGGTTTGAATTGTATCCCAGCTGACTTAAGGTGAAAGCAGGGACAGGTCACTAGTCTATCACAGGGCTATATATAGAGACAAACAATCACACTTACATTCACACCTACAGACAATTTAGAATCACCAATTAACCTGAGCATGTTTTTGGACTGTGGGAGGAAGCCAGAGTACCTGGAGAAACCCACGCATGCACAGGGAGACCATGCAAACTCCATGCAGAAAGTCCCCAGGCTGGGACGTGAATCTGGGATCTTCAAGCTGTGAGGTGACAGTGCTAAACACCGAGCTGCTGTGCAGCCCCATATTGATCATGTGAATTTGCTGAATTTCTTCAATATTACAACTTGTTATTGTGTAGTCTGGACTAACTCTACAGTGTTGGATCAAAGTCACAGGTGACCTGGTGTGTTGGAGGTACACTGAGTGATGAAAAGGTAAGTAGAGACAGTTGGGGAATCCATAGCTCTTCACATTCTAAAATATGCAGCAGTGTAGAGATACATCAAAGCAGGAAGGGATTATTTTCATGGAAAACACATTTTTAGAGGTTAAATCAATGGCAGGAGAGAGATTTGCAAGACTTGCAAGACTGTGAAGGCCTAGTAAAAAACAACAACAATATTTAATACTTGCAGTTGCTCTGAAAATACTTCAAAACCTTTAGACAACAGTTCTGGTAAACACAACATTTAGGGCTGAGTTTTTATCAGAGGGTTCGGCTTAACAAAATAAAAAGGTTCACCAGACGGCAATCTGACACAAGCAAGAGGTAACTGCAACTTATGCAGGGGGTTTATATCACTGAAAGCAAGAGCTAGTGCAATATTTCATCGGTTGTTTGGACATTTGCAATTGTAAGTGGTGATACCCTTTATTTGAACACCGGTGTAGAAACCTGGTTTTGAGAACACTTCCCAAATGTATCACAAATGTTAAAAATCCACAAAAACCCCTCTGTAGTCATCTCCTCTCATAATGTGATTTTTCATTAAAATTTCACTAATGGTTGCCACGATCATGTAAGTTTAACTGGTTTGACTGCCATAGTACTTACAAGTTTCAAGTAAAAGACAAAAAAAATTTTAAATTTCATTGATGTCTTTTATATATGGGCATGGGAACCGCACATGCTTTATTCTGTTTGTTTATCTTTCATCACGCCTTTCTGTGGTTATCATACAATGGGCAGGGTGGAGGGATGACTGTAGAAGTAGAATTGTTTATCCTGCACTGATTGGGTTTATTCAGAAATCAGTTTCACGTAAAATCCTGTATTATACATGACTATGTTGCTTATTTAGGTTCTTATTGCTAGCTATGATCACTGTCATACACACATTCCAAACTTCCAAAGCTGCTTTTATGTGCTGTTCCTGTCAGCCATGTCTGACACATAGAGTCTCACCAAGAGACTAGAGACACAGAAAGGAGCCTCAGAAATGAACAGAACTGCCTTTTTTATTCAGGATTTTCAGCTTTAGAGAACTACCTGGCAGGTACAACAAACAAACAGACAAAAAGAAACAGAAAACAAAGTAAATGCAATCTTGTCCTGCTTCCTTTTGGCATGTATTTCAGACTATGTTAAATGGACCAAACATTGGATATGTAGTAGCTCTGGTGACTGTGTCTCAGAGTGAGTAATGCGACATGGCATCACCATCTGTCCCCCCCTCCTTCTGTGCATGCGGTCTGCTATTAGACTGTGAGCTCCTGCTGGCTCGCCATAATGCCCAAAATAGAGATGTGCCATCAGATGGCATCAACCCCAGCACATTTTGCACAAATCCTCTGTTTTTCACTGTGGAGATCATGCTTAACGGTGATGGAAGAAGTACTGAGATCCTTTACTTAAGCAAAAGTAGCAACTCAAGGAAGAAAACATACCTAGAAGAAAGCAAGGGTACCTTGACGAGTTATATAGCTTCTACTTTATTCCATAACCTAAAGAGTTCCTTTGTCAAAACTAAAAAGAGGGAAAGATACTCTGAAAAAAGTAAGATTCTAGCATTCAAAATTCTACTTCAGGGAAAGTACATTTGTAAAATCAGGAATGCAAGTATCCAGAGTGTAAGATCTTTTTATGCACAATGCACAAGTGTCCAATAACACCATTTCAGAGTGCTAAATTATGAAGGTCACAAGCAAAGCTGATTTATTTTAATCATAGTAAAACGTGTTCAATGCTGTTTAAAAATAAAACAAGGCAACCTTCATTGATGTTCAATATTTTTGCACATAATACTGTAGTGCCTACTTTCAACTTAGTGAGTAGTGACTTCAAACAATTGATTATTGCTCCAGAAACACCCAAAGTCATCCAAAGACTGTTTGACCAAAAATATTTTAAAAATAGGCAAATAAATATAGAAGCACAGTTAAAATCTGGACACCTGGTGTGCTGGAGGCTAATCGACCAGGGAATGTGTTCCACCACTGGTAACAGCAATCAGCTAATGCTAGACAGCAAACTAATAGCAGGCAGCTTTAGCTTCCACTAGCAAACTGAAACGATATCCAAGAATTGAATTTGTAGCAGGAATGAAAATGTAGTGACCTGACTTTGGATACTTTTTACTGCTTATAAGTTTACCTTTTCATGTTGTGCTTATCGTTTCAGTCAGAAGCTACATAACAGCACTAATATACAGTGTAATGTATATAAATATTCATACCTATGGTGTAATACTCATGAGCATAAATTACTCACTTGTTGTAAAAGATCACATGCTTTGGTATTCTACAAGTCACCTCTCTGTATAAGCAGTTCTCCAGTGTGTGCGTGTACCTTTATTTGATAAAAAAGCTGTGTTTGCTTCAGTGCAAAGCACACGTTTAAATACTAACGTTGAATAATGAAACTGTAGAAGCAACTAAAAAATCTGATGATGAAATGACATTAAAATATAAGTGATCATTGATAAAGTCTATTCTGTATTAATAACTTCACTATTGGAGACATGTGCTGAGAATAAAGTTTCTCTTTTGTAAAATCATACTAGAGGGTCCAGTACCTTCACAAGCCCGGGATATTCATTCGATGGAAGGCCATAGATGTGCTCTTTAGACTCTTGACTCTCAGTAAGTATGAAGCAGGGAAAACGCCGCCTTACATCGTAGGATCCTGGAACCTTCTCCTTCCAGTAGCATACGTTGATCTTCACCACCTGCAGCAGTGTAAGCAGGGAACCATTAGTACCAGCCAAATCTTTAGAGATCTGGCTTTCACTGAAGCCCTAATGATAGACCATGTGTACAGCACATTAGTTTTCATGAAAATCCTCTTTCATTTAAATTCAGATGTCTAACTTTCCTGACTCGCTCTAGACTGTCAAATGACAAAAATAGGAACAGGAACTGTCCCTTGAGGTACTTCAATGTTCATTCGAAATATCACGGCAATGTTAGAAGTTGAGTGTGGACTAACTTAAATATGAAAGAGACCATTTCATTTTTTAAAATTGTCGAGCTGATCAACAATACACTTGTTTTGCAAGAAGCCCTAAACCTGAATGAATACACACTGGCATAAAATTAGTAGCTTGGTATCAGCACTAATACTTCACACTGAGTAAACCTTAAAATACACACATGCATAACACCACCTACTCCATCCCCCTCAATGCTTTTTTTCTGTCCAATAAAAGTGCAATTACAAAAGTAGCTCTGCAGTGGTGAGATGAGAATTAGAATTTAATGAAATGTACACATGCTTGTACAAATGACATCCATCTGAGGGCAGCAATAATAAAGACGCATTGTTCAGGAGCTTTCAGTGTAATGAACTAACCGGCCGTGCACTCATTTCCAGGGACCATAAAAATTCAGACAGAAGTCCTCCAGCAAGCCAATGAGCTTAGGGTCTGTGCTTTTCCACAAGTTCACTGAGGCATGGCATTCCCCAGGCCCCCCAGCCGGCTACTTGCCTGAATAATAGAATTCCAATATCAACTCCAATTCTCCACTCTAACAGCTGTCTGCTTGTTTTCCCATCACCTTCCCTTTTCAGGCTGTGTGGCATATTGCAAAATGAAAAAGACTGCCTTGCTGACTCAGGCATCTTAGCTGTTCAAATATGGAAGAGAGAAGCTTTTGTTTCTGCGGTATCTTTATGTGGGCATTTAAATGGTAGACAGGACAAGATCCCAGTAGTGAACATTAACTGGAGCTGGACTTGAGATGAAGCTCAAGCTGCAAGGCGGAGTCTAGTAACAGACAGTGTAGGGCGTAATGTGAAATGTGTGGTTGATTCCACTGTGTATTTTGGGCCTCATGTATATATGATGCACACACAAAACCATGCATTCTAAATTTCCCACACATACACTGGTGCACACCTGAAACAAAACATGGAGGAATGCACCAAAGGTGCATGCAGCCCATTACAGTTGCTCTGTGAGTTTTTAATTTTTTCTAACTTATTTTTCTGTTTCTATTGTCTATTTGTGTTTGGATTGTGGCTGGTGACTTTAATGAGTTGCACCATCTCTGAACATGCTTGCTTAGGAGACTTCTGTTCAGTGTTTTTCACTGAGCTGTTCCCACTTGTCAGCAGTGCCGTTGAACAACGGACATTTGCACAGAAATCGGAGGAGGACACAGAGTATATGGAAGAAGAACAAATTACAAAGAGGAAATAACGTGAGATAACTGGACAATTAGGAGCACATATGGATCGTCCTGTTTATGCATCAACTAGGAAATGGAGCATGGCAATGAAAAGTCAACATTTGAAGTAATAAACTTCAAATTATTTTATGAGACTGTGAGTTATAATTTTCAACTTCTTGCATATCTATTCCGGTAGTTAGTAATGTTGCTGTTTTTAAGCCAGATGATTTTGCTCGTGAACATTTAGGCTGAATTCTGGAACGGGAAACAAGTCCACTCACAATCTGTCACAGAATTAACCACAGATTTCACTGCACAGATCTATTCACCACTCTGTAGAGTTTTGACAGTATACACGGTAACCTGATCACAAGTTCTATACTGCACATTTAAGTATTAGCAAACAAAAGCTAGCTTTCGGTACTGTTAAATAAAGCTTTGAATAAGCCCAATAACGGAGATCTGTTCCTTCACATTGTGTCTCCGTTCATCTCGATGCATACTGGCTATTCCAGCTGCTTTGTTGTCTTCATTTATTCCATTCTAATCTGTAAAAGTCACTTCACTCTCAATTTCAACATTACTACTCTTGTCCAAATATGTATCTGCTCACGTTATCGTACGGCCCTTCTCCCAAATCTCCACCTTATCCTTGCTGTCAAGGGCATCTTATCCAAAGTCTCCAACAGCCATCTGCTGACTGCTCCACCACCACCAGTCACATGACAGTGGCTCCTGTACTCAATGAAATTGTTTCTCACCAAAATAATTGTATTTAACATGTTCATGCTTCTGCTATAAATTCTTTTATAACAACTGCTCTTTACTTGCTACTGATTTCCACTTATTGAAATACATATAAATCTTTTTATCACTTAAACCACACTTTTATTCACCCTGAGATTGTTGCATATATGTCAAGCTATATGAACATATTTGCATATGGAATAACAAGCGTTTAAATACCTCTAGGGGCAACTGCAAGCCAGTGTGGGCCAGCAGCCTATTAGCCCAGGGTCCAGCGGTGATCACCACTCTCTTGGCTCGATAAACACCAGCAGATGTTGACACTGTGACAATAGGGCCTGGCTTGATGTCCATTACCATCTCATTGTCTCTTATCACCCCACCCAGCTTCTGAAACTGTGCCTTAGATAAGAGAGCAACAAAATATTTTTCCATGTAAATCCTGAGTGGTTTTACCTATTAATGTTGTTACATTGTGTTAGGACTTTAAAATCTAATGATGGATGGATCAGTAATTGATGCTAAAAGGAAGACAAGAAATGTGTAATGTTCATGGTGTAAAACCACTAAAAAAAATCAACAATATGCTTTAAGTTATTTTTTTCATTATTTTATACCATAACACAAGTGTTCTCAAAGTTTTATAAAATGCTAACGACATCAAAACTATTAAGTAACGTGAAAATTCGAAGCATGCGTGTAAAGAAAAATATGTTTTAAATGTTAGTTGCTTCAAAATTGCCTTCTTTTGCTTTGATACCAGCTTTGCACCCTTCACAAGGTTGTCATCTGGAGTTTCTCCAACACTCCTGAAGAAGCCATTACATGTCACTAACTCTGTTTCCTCTGAGGTTCTGTTTTTGTTCTCTCTGCATGTATCTCTGGATCTGGAGCTACACGTCTCTGACCTACAGTTTCTGGCCTCACCGATCTCCAAAATGTTAATTTTTCTGTTTGTATAGTTTGTCTTTTCTCCATCTGCTATCCTCACCTTATCCCCCTACCTCCCTCATCCCCACTCTCACTCCAACTGGTTGAAGCAGATGGCAGCCTACCCTGAGCCTGGTTGGTAAGATCTTCACTGCACTATGTGAATCATATCATGAGATGACATATGTTGTGAATTGGCACTATATGAATAAAATGGAATTGTTGGCCGCTTTTCCTTCACTCTGTGGTCCAACGCATCCCCAACCATATCAGATCCTCACTCATGTCTACCATAGATTTCCTGAAGAGGGGCTCTATCGATCACAGTTTCTGCACCGTCTGACTCCTCTTAGCTCACGTGCACACATGCAAGTTCATCTTCCCTGAGTCTCACAAAGACACAGCAACTGGACCCAAAACTCTCACACTACTCATCAGAGCAAGGTCCAGATTTCCACTGGTGTAACATCCACTCCTTGTGTGTCTTGGTTCGAATGGTTCTCTTCTTCATCTTGGTTTCAGGAGTAGTATATTTGCAGCAGTTCCACCATGGAGTGGAACTCAACTTCTATGCAGCCGGGAGAACTCCTATTCTTCCTTTCCTGAGATTGTCATGACAGTCAGTTTTATCACAGACTATAATAGGTTTTGTAGCTGAACTTGAAGAAACTTTCAAAGTTCTCAGCATGTTTGGAACTAATTGACCTTCATGTCTGAGAGTAATGATGGACTATTGTCTGTCTTTACTCAGCTGAGGTTTATTACAACAGCTGAATAGGGCTGTTTGCTGTATACCAACAAGACCTGGGCACAACAAGTGATGGTCTCAAAAACCATTATGAAGGCAACAAATTCAGACGTTTGATAAGGCCTACCTGTTAACTAAAAAGCATTCCAGGTGATGACAGTATGAAGTTGGTTAACATAATGTTAATAGTGTGCAAAGTGGTCACCAAGGCAAACAGTTTGAGAGATCTGGCACTTCATACAGTTAAAAATGTTTGATTTTGAAGAGAGAGAAAATTAGAAGGTATTAAGAGTGCAAAATATATTCTTCAAAGCAAGAGGCAATTACAAAGCCATGGCATTAAAGGAACAAAGCATAACCTACTGATGTATTTCCCATCTCTCACTACATGCTTTAATTTATATTTGACTGCTGCTTCACAAAAACATGGCTGAACAATCTGGCCAGTCAATTGAAAGTAGCACTTCACTGAAATAACAAAGCAATGTTTTGTGCTTGACCTGGCAGCCATGGATGAGTCTGTTCTCCTCCACTGCTTTTTCTCCATACTGACAGAATGCAGTAATGCAAAGTTATTGCTGAAAGAAATTCCTAGTATAAGGTACAATTAGATTAAAATGACGGGCATGAAATATGTTAAATTTTGCGCCCAATTTTCTATCTGCTACTTCTCCATGGAATCTGAAAAGTTTCTTGTTTAATCTTTCATTGCTTCCACCTTCTGCTCTCAGAGGTTTTCGCTATAAGAATGATGTTCAGAGTTAACTTCACTGACAAATTCAAAGCCCAATTTTCTGGCAATAACCCTGGCAGACACACAAAGGTTAATATATTTTTTGTTGATATTACTTCAAAATAATCAATATTTTTTCTGAATTGCAAAATTTTCACAAAACTTATCTGAAAGGGCAGTGCCTTTTAGCATGTAAGGGGTGTAGAGTGAGGACTGAGGACTATTATATTCACCATGCACTCTGAATATCTTTGACATTTGAAAACTTTGGCTACAGATCATTGTGGCTGAATGAACTTCATAGTTTGTAATTAAAGGTTAAGGGAAAACATCACATTTGTATTCTGTTTTTGTAACTCTGGTCATCAGATTTGCCAGATTTCACAATGCTGCAACATTATTTTACAAAACAGCATAAGCGCAGTCAGATATGACTTTAGTACCCCATGTTCTACGCATGGTATCAGTGCTCTACCTGTACAGCTTTGAGTGCACGGTCAGCGTACAGAACTCCAGCTGTCACTTCCACTACTGCTCCATTTCCCTCAGTCAGTTTGACATGGGGGATGTGCTGGTTGAAGTTGTCAGAGGTGAGGGTGACCATAGGAACCTTGTTCCTCTGCAGGGTGTTCTTGACTTGCTCGTAATAGTGACTCTTCTCTGGTCCCATAACCAGGAGTCCTGTTTGTCTGAAAGGGGAGACAAGCAGAGATGAGCGTGGCATCTTGTAAAGAAATGGGTAGACTTAAGATATCAGTGCTGTGTAAGGCTGTAAGTATTATCAAAACAACGGAATAACACAATAGGTCAGCATCAAAGGGACTGCATACAAACCTCCAATTTAGCTTTTTTATGTAATCTTATTTGTTTGTGTAAACACAGCCCAAATATCTGTAAAATATCTGTTGCTTGAAAAAAGCAAGCCCACCCCAAGTTAGTTTGGCAAATTGCTGTAATAGTATGGTACTGTGTTCAATGTGTGAGATGCTCCAGTAGTTCATGTTTAGCTTTTACAGATCTCATAACCACATCACAAGTGACTTTCGCTCTCGAATGTCTTGTCCTATTAAAGTGACATCATTTTTCTCACATCAAATACACAGTGGCATGAAAAAGTATCTGAACCCTTTGGAATTTCTTACATTTCTGCATAAAATCACCATCAAATGTGATCTGATCTTTGTCAAAATCACACAAATGAAAAAAACAGTGTCTGCTTTAACTAAAACCACCCAAACATTTATAGGTTTTCATATTTTTAATGAGGATAACGTGCAGACAATGACAGAAGAGGGAGGAATAAGTAACTGAACCTTCACATTTAATATCTGGTTGCCCCCCGTTTGGCAGCAATAACTTCAACCAGACGTTTCCTGTAGTTGCAGAGCAGTCTGGCACATCGATCAGGATCAATCTTGGACCATTCCTCTTTACAAAACTGCTGCAGTTCAGTCAGATTCCTGGGATGTCTGGCATGAATCACTCTCTTGAGGTCATGCCACAGCATCTCAATGGGGTTCAAGTCAAGACTTTGACTTGGCCACTCCAGAACGTGTATTTTGTTCTTCTGAAACCATTTTGAAGTTGATTTACTTCTGTGTTTTGGGTCATTGTCCTGTTGCAGCATCCATCCTCTTTTTAGCTTCAACTGTCTGACAGACGGCCTCAGCTTTTACTGCAAAACATCCTGATAAACTTTTGAATTCATTTTTCTATTGATGATTGCAAGTTGTCCAGGCCCTGAGGCAGCAAAACAGCCCCAAACCATGATGCTCCCTCCACCATGCTTCACGGTGGGGATGAGGTGTTGATGTTAGTGAGCTGTTCCATTTTTCCTCCATACATGACGTTGTCTGTTCCTCCCAAACAATTCAACTTTCGTTTCATCAGTCCACAAAATATTTTGCCAGAAGTTCTGTGGAGTGTCCAAGTGCCTTTTTGCGAACATTAAACGTGCAGCAATGTTTTTTTTGGACAGCAGTGGAGGCGTGGAGTCCTCCCATGAACACCATTCTTGGCCAGTGTTTTACATATTGTCGATGTATGCACAGAGATATTGGACTGTGCCAGTGATTTCTGTAAGGCTTTAGCAGACACTCTAGGGTTCTTTTTTACCTCTCTGAGCATTCTGCGCTGAACTCTTGTTGTGATTTTTGGTGGACGGCCACTCCTTGGGAGAGAAGCAACAGTGCCAAACTCTCTCCATTTGTAGACAATTTCTCTAACTGTGGATTGATGAACATCCAGACTTTTAGAGATGGTTTTGTAACCTTTCCCAGCTTTATACAAATCAACTATTCTTGATCGCAGGTCTTCAGAGAGCTATTTTGAGCGAGCCATGGTGCACATCAGACAATGCTTCTCATCAAGACACAATTCTTACCAGGTGTGTGTTTTATAGTGGGCAGGGCAGCTTTAAGCCACTCCTCAGTGATTGGACACACCCCTGACTTAAATTATTTGGTAAAAATTGGTATTATTGCTCTCAAAGTCTCCTTAGGCAGAAGGTTCAGTTACTTATTCCTCCCCCTTCTGTCACTGTTTGCATGTTATCCTCATTAAAATTATGAAAACCTATAAATGTTTGGGTGGTTTTAGTTAAAGCAGACACTGTTTTTTCATTTGTGTGATTTTAACAAAGATCAGATCACATTTGATGGTGATTTTATGCAGTAATGTGAGAAATTACAAAGGGTTCAGATACTTTTTCATGCCACTGTATATGTAAAAACATGATGACTCCTGAGCAAGCCTTGAAAACTCTGCAGTGGTCAGACTGAACTCTCTAGAAAAAGTGAAGTGAACCTTGTGTTTAGAATTTTTAATCACAGGAATGGAATTATTTTCTGTCAAACTCTCTTTTTCCCCTCTTTGAAGAGAGGTTTTCTAAAGAATATTTCAATGCCTCTGTGTTTTGCTTGTGTTAGTAAAGCTTTACTTCAAATTGTACTTGAAGAGCACAAGACAGTGCTAGAAGGTAGTCCAGGAGCCTCACGGGATTCAGCTTGTAAATGCTCTTATCTATTAAAAGAAATTACATAATTGCACCAGCATTTATTGCACCAGTATGGTATTGAAGCAGCACATTTAACTGATTCCTTGACAACAACCAGACTGCAGCTGTTGAAAATGGACCCCAGTATTATATAGATTTGTTGATATTACCTTCATGCAGCTGAATTCAGCTTAGGGTCATCGACGCTATGGTTTAGCCTCATGCTCCCCCACCCCTTCCCATGCACCCTTGAAAATACAATTAAACTTGACAAAGGACAGCAAGGTGCCGGTCCCACTGAAGAAAAAACAGCTTTCTGCTGTGACACAGCACCTCACATTTTCTGGGAGAGTTCTGAAAGATTGTAGTTAGAGTCTCGATGTCATATGTTTTACTCTCACTTCACGAATATTGCACAGATATTAATTTCTTCCTTTGTTATCTCCTCTCTTAATCTGTATCTCAAGTTTTGTGTCAAATTCTGTCTAATTAAAGTTTATTAAGATCCTTAACTGTCTGACTAGAATTACTGCCACGTGATTGTATGGATCATTCAATGTGGGCTCAATGGAAACATCAATCAGTGTCCACATAATTCATCCGAATCAGCTGATTCTAAAGAATTGGTTGGGAGGCATCTTTTGATCAGAATCAGGTGGCAAAAACATTTATTGGGACTTTGGATGTTTTACTCTTTTTAGAATTAGTCACTGGAGAAAACTATGAAAAATGCATTTTGGGTAAGTTTTCAAGACTTATATCAGCTTTTGGGATAGGTCAGTGGTTAAAACAAGTTATACCTAGACAAAAGATCTCCTTTTTACCTACAGGGCTACCAGGGCCATGATTCCTTCTGTGTCAAATTCACTACAACTTAGTATTTGACCAAACGTGAAATATGATCACAATATGTTTCTGAATTATGGCTTTAAATAACAACCAGAAACGTGCTTTTGCAAAAAAAAATTATGTCAGACTGAAGCTGAACTTTGACCTTTTAGATTTACATCCAGTCTCCTACTGATTGTCATTCACATATGGTCCTTTCAGGCATTTTTAACGCAACCATATTTGTTATCTGACCTTAATGACATTTTGCGCATCAGTTGCCCTAATTACCATTCCAATCAAGAATAAGATAAACAAAACAAATGGCTAGATAAGCAGACAAGTTGGAAACAAACCACCAGTTCAGACAGACATGGAAGTTAACCTGTAAAATTATTACATAAAGTGTCTCTTGTAAACATCCTCACAGTTCATTGCTTGGTTGAACTTAATCTTCTGCACAAAACTTGCACACAAGGTTGTCTAGTGAAATAATTGATTACTAGCAATATAAGTTCCAAATCTTATCTCATATCTCTGGCTTGTTTCCAACATGTGGGACTGTCTGGCTCATGTTAGTTGTCTATTTGAAAATATTTTGATGTTGTTTCCTGCTCTCTGACTTCTCAGCAATTGCTTTGGTAAAATACAATGTTATCAAAACCAATAAAAATTGACTATGTCTATAAAAATGTAACCCAAGTTGTAACGAAAACTGTAGTTACCTTCACTCGAGTGGTGGCAGATCCTAAAATGCTGATGATTTTTTTTAAGGTATGGTCCTGCTGGTTGGTATACAACATCAATCAAGTTTGAACTATCTCAACAACTACTGGACTGACTGCCATGTAATTTCGCAACCCCCGTGTGAGTCCCACAGATTTTGGAGAATCCTTAATTTGTCCCTTGGTGCCGACGGTTCATTGACTTTTTTCTGTTTAATAGTGAAACTAGGGAACTAGAGATTTTTAAATTTTGGTAATTACCAAACTCCATCCAAAAGCTTAATTAGTGCTTAAGGATTTATGGTTTGTCCATTTTTGACGGTTGGATAATATCAGAACTACAGCTGTTTAGAGTGACAACAAACACATTTGACTTCAGATCTGTATGGAGAATATGTCTAAAATACTAGCTCTGAGAGATCATAACCTGGCCATTGGTCTCTTTGTGAATTATTGTCTTGTTTAAGTATGACACCTTGTATGACGTCAAACTGCAGCCGGGTACGCAAAATATTTGCAGATTTTTTTCATGAATGTGGAGTAGCTGTAAGATGCCAAAAGCAGTCCCTTAAGGCTGTGTACTATAGAAGCTTGTACAGTACTTTCTCATGCTGATGAATATCAGCTGAATCATGATTGATTTGAAGGATCCACAGTACTGTTTCCATACAGCAGAAAGACTATTATGAGAAAGCTGAACTTCTCAACCCAGAAGCTTGTAACCTGAAGCTAATAAACTGGATGTGTGTATCAGCCCAGCTGGTGTGTGAGGCTGTATTTCAAAGGCAACAAAGGGGCAAGTAAGAAAATGTTTTGGGTACATCTATCTCAGGCCAAAGCCACTCACTGCTGTTAAGAAAACATTTTTGTAAAATCTGTAGCTTTGCTTCATGATCAGTTCTGCTGCAAACGATGCTGATTGTATGTAAAAATTTGTGCTCTAAAATGTTGGGATGTATGTGAAACAACCCTGTCAAACTTCCCCATGTCCAATTAGAGTTACTACATGAATAGTGCCTGTATTTTTTACTATAATAGTCACCTGTTATAGTAGCCCCATAGCATACTGGCTTACTGTCGCTAGAGGAGAAAATTATGTCAAGGTATTTATTTTACAGCCTCCTTTAAAGACAGTGACTGTGACAGTGGACTTCAACAGAGACTCTCTTCATAAGAACACTGACAACAGAAATGCTGTAATATCAGGATCAGAACCTTCCACATTCTACTTGCAGAATTCAACAGAAGAACTTTTCAATTCTTCATATCAGCAAAAGATCTTTGTTCAGCTAACAGCAGATGAGAGTGGAGAAAGATGAACACATCTGATACTTTCAACAGTATCTGGATTTGGAGAAGATGAAGACAGATAAACTTACATCTGTCTGGAGGACTAATGAAGAGTTTTCATCACTCTGGGAGGCAGAAGTTCACCAAGTAAAGGATTTCTGCAAGAACCAGGCAATGGAAACTAAAAAGGCATGCAAGGACATCCTTATATCCCTGAATGCTGAGTGGGAGAACTGTTGGATCATCCATGAAGAAGAGGTGGCCACCGAGCTCTCCCAACTCCAGAGGACAACAAAAGGCTGAGTCAGCTCATCACAGAGCAGGATGCGCTAATTGCCCAAGTCAAAGAGGACAAGGCAAAGAAAGACAAGAAAGAGAATAAGCAATGAAGGCAAGAAAGGAGGAAAAGAAAAAAAAGGAACAGGAGAAAAGAGAGAAGAAGGAGAGAAAGGAGATGAAGGAAAAAGAAAAAGGAGAACAAAGAGCAAAAGGAGAGAGAAAAGTTAAAGAACAGTTGAAGAAATAAAAGAGAGAGCAGAAAAGTGAGAAAGTAAGAGGATTTATGTCCTTCTGCTTCTTTTAACACCCTACCCCCCCATCCCCTCACCGTCCAATGTTAACCTTCACAGACAGAACAACATCAACTATTATTATCATTAATAGCATATATAACACACAAAAATACTGTCACCAAAACTACCAATATTACTAATAACAACAACAACAATAAAAATTCCTTGAATTTCAATAGGGTTCTCACAGCACTCTGTGGTGCTCAGACCCTAATAATCATAATCATGATCTTAATCATAATAATAGAATCATAATTATTATAATAGCACAGCATGTAAAATAAAAAAAGGCAAAACAATGTTGAATATTTGCCTGTTTCTGTTTGAACGTATTTTTTTAAAACCCTGCATTTCTTGTTAAAACATCAAAAGAGTTTGACAGTAGAAGATTGTTTTTTCTCATCCTAAGGATGGTTGCATTGAAGAGTGTTGAACTGAGGGTATCAAGTATTCAGAAAACACTTGTCTTAGATTATTTAAAGCAAAATGTTGAAATACCATGTCAGTGTAAATGTCAGCACTTACAGACCTGACAGTTTTCTCTTTTTTTTTCTTTGCAAAAAGTGGGATTTGATTTTGACTGCTCTCAGGAACAATACTAGAAAACAGCTTGCTCATATGTATTTGTCTTCTGTCCATTGACAGACAAAGATTCATTCTAGAATGTTACTTTTAATCTGTGATAGTTTTCATTTGACTGTGATGATATTGCCTAACAACAGGGGCTCCACCCAAAGGAAGTCAAAGGAGTCACAGTAACAGCCTATTAATATTCAAATATCATCAAAAATGTTCCTCCAATATGTTGATAAAAAATGCAATTATGTAAAAACTGTTGTGCCACAACAGGCAACTTTGGTCACAAAGGGACTTCCAGGTTTGCATAAGTTTAAAACAATTTATCTGCTTTGCTTTCTTTTGTTCTGAAAAGACAGAAACGCAAGCACATTACAGCAGCTGCACACTGTAAACTGTGAAGTGAAGGACACATTCGTCCCGGTGCCTTACCCACAGGACCCATGAGCTGCCCAAAGTGCCTGTGTGAGCTTTACTTATTGCAACCACAAATGAACCAGCTAAAACATTACAGATGCTAATGCAAATTAGCATACTGTATCTTAGATGAAAAGTATGAACAAACCAATAACAATAAAATGACTAAATGATAAATAAGAAATGTCAAGTATTCATTATTATCCAACATTATTGTGGGTCCCACATTAACACTTATTTTTAAGGCCCTTCTTGAGATAAATATGTACAATGCTGACAAAATCAGAATCTGCTTTTTTGGCCAAAAATGTGAACACACTGAAGAAGTTTGACTCCAGTGTTTATTTAGTGCTCAAAGTACACAACATAAAACAACGTGAAGCAACAGGTGAAAATGTGTGGTTAAAAATTCTGTACAACTATAGAAATCCGAGCTTTAGTACAAAAATGACAGTGAACCAAAGTTTAATGAAAACAATTAGTAAGTAATAAACAGAAAGTTATTGACACCTTCCATACATGTAGTAGGTGGATGATAGTGCGATGGAAAAGAAAAGAAACTTTTCTGGGATCAAATATAAACACTTAAGTGATGTAGAGTGGTTCAGGGTTTGGATTTAGGATGAGATGTTCCAGATTAATTAACATTCATCAGAATGAAGGCATACGAAGAAATTGCTGTGAGAACAATAAATCACCTGATCAAAGCTAAATAAATTACCACTGTAAGCAGGATTTGAACCTGTGCAGGGAAACCCCATTGGATTTCAAGTCCAACACCTTAACCACCATCACAGCTCTGTGAAGGTTTTAACCCCTTAGATAAACATTTTCGTATTAATTTTCTTCTTGTCTTAACACCAGCTGAGTTCTGTGTGCTCGGGTTTAGGTGTCAAGGAAAACTGTTGTTTAGGTTGAATGTAAATAAAGGTAAAGTCAAGCTACAAGCCACTTTTCACATTTTCAGTACACACACACACACACACACACACACACACACACACACACACACACACACACACACACACACACACACACACACAGTCTTCCTCCACAAAAGAGCTATCACCTTTTTTGCAGGGTCCACTCAAATTCTTTTTGAGATAATTTCTCACATGTAGCTCTGACCTCTTCCCCAAATATTTTAATCTTTCTGCACTGCCAAACATAGTGAAACAGTGTTCCTTTAATCTCTGCACATTTAGTGCATGTACCGTATATGGTATTTTTATTAAGCTGATTTGGCTTTACAAGACTCACATATGCTCTCGTTAGCCAGTTATAATAAATTAGTCTGAAATGTGTGTTTATTGTGTGAGTATGAGTTGCAGCACAGGCGGATTTCCACTTATTTGCTGAAGTTTCAGTTTCCAGATCTTTGTTCCAATCACATAACTTATATTGTGAGGTCTCAGATGAGCAAGATGTAAGCATATTACAGAATTTAAGTATGATGCCCTTTTTGAAACTATCCTTTGTTATCAGTGTTTCAACAGGTTTAGTTAATATATTATTTCGATTTGCTTTTACAAAGCTTTTAAGCTGTAGGAATTAAAAATAATAAAAATTCTGTTCCAATTAAACTTGTGCTTCAATTGTTCAAAAAAACATTATAATATCAGAATTTGCTGGATACAAATGTTGGATTTTTCGAATCCTCTAGAAGTCCATATTTCAAATGTAGTATCAGCATTTCTGGTGTGAAGAACTGGTTATCCCATATTGGACTGTATTGTAACAAGTCTTTTTTTTAAATTTATATTGTTTTATAAGATGTTTTATTACATCATACCAGTTGTTAATCATGTGTCTAACAACTGAGTTGCTGGTCTGTCTTTGAAGAGTTTTCACTGTGTCAGAGTAAAGATAAAGGGAAGAGGGAGTATCAGAGACTCAGCGCTTCCATTTCTTTCCAGTAAGGAGAATCCTTTGTTGAGAAGTAAAACATGATGGACCTCAGCTGCGCAGCCCAGTAATACAGCAATATGTTTGGACATTTTAACCCTTCATAATCAAACGGAAAATACAACAGACAAACATTGTCTTGACTTTCTATTGTTCCAGATGAATCCAACAGATAGGTATATAATCTTCAGAAATTAAAATATTCATTGTACCCATTACTGAAGCCGACAGAGACATCCATCTTTCAGCTGAATCTGTAATTTCTTCCATTGGTGGTCCATAATTAGCATTACCAACACCTTCTATGTTGTAGTATTGCGGATTTGGTTTTGTTTACTGAGTAGCCTGAAATATCACCAAATATTTGTAATGAACTGTAGAGCTGGAATTTATTTGTTTAGTTTTTTGATAAAGTAAAATATATCATCAGCATAGAGTGACAGCTTATGTTAAATTGGTCCAACTGTTATTCCATGAATTTGTGGGTGCGATTGTACAGCAATTGCAAAAGGTTCTATTGGTAACGTGAACAGCACCGGCGACAATGGACAACTCTGACTACAATCGCTTTTGATGTTAAAATGTTGTGAAATGTTTCTGTTCGTCAAAACATCTATTGTTGGTATTTCATACATCAGATAGACCCACTTTCTAAAGCTCTCAATGAACCCAAACCGCTCGAAAATGTCAAACAGGTGCGGCCATTCGACCCTATCAGAGGCCTTCTCTGTATCTAATGATAGAGGAGCTATAGCTGCAGTTTCTTTATTGATATTAATAACATTTAATACTCTTCTGACATTGTGGAAACCCTGGTTTCCAGTTATAAATCCATTCTCTATCAATAATTTCTGGTATTAGATTTTGTACCCATTTTGCTATAATTTTTCATAATATCTTAAGGTCAGGGTTCAACAAACTTATTGGCCTCATATTCTCACACTTGTTAGGGGGGGTTCCCTGCTTTTGGGAATAATATAATTAGAGCTCTATTCATAAAAGGTAGGAGGGTCTCATGCTGAAAACATTTCCAGCAGTGGCGTTACAAATTTGGTTTAAACCTTCTGTACAAATCTATTGGAAAACCATCTGGTCCCACCCTTTTTCATAAAGTCAATTGTATTTCCAACCTCTTCTTTGGTCATTTCTAAATCTAGCTCCCCTCTGGATTCTTCTGAGATGGATGGTATAGTTAACCCATCTAACAATTTCTTTGTTTTTTAGATCTGTCTTAATTTCTGCATTGTACAATTTTCATAGAATGTTTTGAAGGCACCGTTCATTTCAAAGGGGTCTGCAATAGTTTGCAATTTGATGTTTCTTTTTTCCAGATGTATTATTTGCCATGTCAGTAATTTACCTGATTTATCACCTTGTTCGGGTCACTTTTCTGAAAAACTTTTTCTTTGAGGATTCTAATTTTATCTTATTTTATGTTGCCTTTTGTGGTTTTTTTTTATAGTTACAGCTAATGTAGCTTATTACATGTACTCCAAGAGCCTTAAATGGCAGAAGTTTGCATTGTGTTGATTTCAAAGAACTCAACTACATGTTTTCCAAAAGAGTCTACAAAGTCCTGGTCCTGTTGCTACTTCTGCTCAAAGTGCCATCTAGGTGGCTTTTCCACCAACTCGGTATCCTAATACACTACACAACATGGTGCATGGTCTGAAACTACAATACTATGATAGAAACAGGTTTTTTTTTGGACTCTAATCCCACAGACAGTAAGAAGTAATCAATACACAAGTATGCATGTGCTTGAGTAACATGAATAAGCCTTGCCGTCAGGTTTCACTTCCCTCCATATGTCCATCGGACCTAGCTCTTTAGTAAAATGTTGAGCAGTTGCTCTGCATCGGTTATGTGACTGATAATGGCCTGTAGACCTATCAAGGATTGGATCCAGCGTGCAATTCAAATCTCCCGCTATTATGTGTTGAGAGTGACTAAGAAACAGAAAAAGCCTGGATCATCTACATCCGGGCCGTGCACATTTACTGAGTTCAGATTTTCTGTTGAGCATGAACCTTGGATAATAAGATATCCATCCATCTTATCCTTGGGACTGATTTATGAATAAGTATCATAACCCCTCTCACATGTGATGTAAAAGAAGTTGTGAAATCATTCCCTTGCCATGTCCTCCTAATCTTAATGCTTTCCTCTTCCAGAATGCGTGTTTCTTGTAGGAATATGATTTTAGAATCCAAATCTTTTATTCATAACCCATTTCATTTTTTAAAAAATTATTTAAAACTCTGCAAGTACCGTGATATAGAGGTAAGCTTCTTTGACACAGAACTAATGAAATGACTGGTGACCTGTCCAGGGTGTCCCCTGCCTTCGCCCTATAGCCCTAAGTCAGTTGAGATAGGCCCCAGCCCAACCTCTTCCCCGCCACCCATGACAGTTTTGTTTTGTTATACAGTATGCACAACTAAAATACAATATGAAAGGAATGATAAGAACTCAAAGGCATTAGTATATGGTCTTATCTTGTGGCCCTGCCCTGTAACAAAACCCAGAGTAAAAAAATAGGTTGAAGACTTATTCAAATTTTTTTTATTAATAAATGAACACAAAAACAAACACACGGTAACAGTCAGAAAAATAATAATTACGCAAACTATATATATTGTATACCTCCATCCTTAATAAGACAAGTGGAAAAACAGAACATACATAAATATCCTAATTCTCATATACAAATCAGTGACATTGAGATGTAGGAAAGAAGAAAACATAAATGTGTTAAATTACACAAAGCAAATGTAGTCAGCAAAGTTTAATAGATGGACAGTTTTACGGCTCGTATTTCAGTTTACGTCATGCAAGTGACCGGATCAGTTAGTTAATGAAATGATCAAAAATGACTAGGAAATAACTTTTTGGCATTTTTGTACTTTTCAGTTTGAATAAAAAAAATGTTGGAGTTAGATCAGACTAGGGCTGCAACTAACGATTATTTTAATAATCGATTAATCGGCCGATTATTTTTTTCGATTAATCAATGAATTGGATAAAAAAAACCCACATTTTTAATTTCCGCCTCTTTATTCAGAAATAGACGATTTGGACCGACAGAGCAAATAAGATTATTGCAGTTAAGCCTTCGTTTTCAAAAGAGGCCTCATGTCAGTGACGATCATGTTGAGGATGCTCTCAGTCAAGATAGCTTCTTGCTGTGGTGTACATGATGTTGTTCTCATCATGAAGCTGCCGATGTCAAGATGAAGATGATGTCAGTGCAATTCATCCTGCCTCACTCCAACACAGATCAGTGTCTTCACTCAGACTTTGTCAGAAAATTAAAACTTGAGGCTTAATCTTTGAATTATCACCACCACTGTGTGCAAGTTATGTGTATTTATAAATCATATTCAACCCTGCTTAAGCTGATTAAAGTGAAATAAAAAGTATCTCTCACACACACACGTGCCCTAGCACTGTCATTAATCAGCTAACAAGCAAACGCTAGCATCAGGTGAGCTACCAGAGAGACTAACGTTACGTTTCGTCACTTTAAAACGGAACAAAGGTAGGATAATGTAGTGACTTAAGGTGCGTGTCCACTAGGGTGCATCGTTTGCCCCATGAAATTTTTAAACTTGTCCGATTGTCCTGTACCATGTATAATTTTGTTCCTTTTGAAAAACTATACATCTGAGTGAAATTTGGGTTAGATAGGACATTTGCTATGTGGGCATTAGCAGGCTTGAAAATGTCAATATTTTGTGTTAACGGAGGGTTTAATGCGCAAAAACTGCTGCGCATTAAGTGCATTAATTACAACTAAAGATATAACAACTGAGAGTTAACTTGAAGCCAGACATATTTATCTAATCAAAAAATACATTTAAAATGAGAAAACCAAAACAACAACAACAATGTACTTGGTTTTACGATGCCACTCAATTTGCTGTTTTTTTTTACATTTAATGCTTGCTTAGTGCTTATTTGTGTAACTTTGCAGGAAATCCTGGCCAATCTTCACACCTCGTTCTGCAGCATTGTTTGTGACTGTAATACTTGAAACGGCTGAGAGGCATTCTTGATACAGTTCATTCTGAGTCCACTCACAGACTGGGGCTTCCAAAAATGGGGTGGGATCCTGCTTGATCTTTGAAAATAAAAACCAAGAGTCTGAACTTATTAGGCTATGCAGAGTAGTTTCATGTGTCACTTTGGGGAACTGTGGCTTCCCAAAGCCGGCACCGCTTCTTTGGTACAGTTCTTCCTCATTGCTTGAAGCAGGCTTGGCAGCAAGAAGACACTGAGCCATGCATTGCTTCTCTTCTGGGCTCACGTGAGTGCTGAAGAGGGACAGCGGCACCATCTCTGCTGTGAGGTACCACAAGTGGCGCTGAAAAGCATTCAATGCACTCTTGGCTACAGTCTTATCTACAGCTTCATACTTGATGAGAGCATGGCAGAGGGTCAGGTCATTGTGTGGGGCATCAAATGTAGAGGACGCGTTGATCCACCATTTGAAATAGATCAATGCCACAAAGTTGCAAAACTGTTTTATTTTCGGAATCTGTGCCTTGGTTGTGACAGTGCCTGGTGGTAGACGTTGGATTGCCTTTTCGAGCAAGCATATTTTCAAACAATACAACATCTTGCTCATCCATCTTGCTCGGTGGATAGCTCCAAGGGGGTTCAGTGCAGTGGACTTGGCAGTTTCTTGACTGTTACATTGACTGAAATAGCCAGCATTAAGACTACCTAAAGCAAAACAATTTAGTGTCAGCTAGCAGCAAGATCATGAACACTGGTAAGGGAAATACATGCTTATTTGAAGCTACTTTGCTCAAACTATAGCTATGATCTAAAGCTTTGTTCACAGTACAATCTAAAGAACAAAAAGTATTTAACTTACTTCTTAGGATGATGCCAAAACTAAGTTTTTTTTCAAGTGAAAATGGAGAAAAAAAATCATGGAAATTAACAAAGTAGAAACGTAGATATTGGATAATAAAATGTGGCTGTGTTTTTGACTTCACTGAGCAAAATTATGGTCTTTATGAGTGCATTATGGTCAATCAAGGGTTCAACAGTATGCACTAAAAAATGCAAAATAAATGCGAAAATAGCGTAAAATTGGTATTTTCGGGCTCGGCAATGCCCACATAGGAATTGTCACAGAAAATTAAAACTTTGCCATGTTAAATAGTTTATCAAAAGGAACATTTTGGTGACTGGTATGAGTTAAGATTCTGACATAGGGGCAAATGATGCACCCTAGTGTCCACTAGACACAACACACCGCATGTGGCATGCTGGTCCGGTTGCGGTGTGTTGCCAGCTGCGATCTGGTATGTTTACCTGGAGCGGGCCACAGCTCATTTGCATAAGGTAGACTCGACTTCTACTTTATGCAAATTCGATGCGGTGTGCGGAGATCCCACGCATCGTGAAACTGTCCTCAAACATCTAAACTAGGCATCGGTGACCTAAAACGAGGACAGACTCAGCTACTGCACAGTTCTTTCTTGCCTCAAATGCTTTCAGAAATACTCTTTGCTGAAGTGTTTTCGAAATAATAGGAAAGTTTGAGGCCGAGCCGCTGTGTTTATCCGACTCGGGTGCAGGACCGTCAAGCTGAAAGCTCGGTCACATCACCACGTAGTGGCCCGCTGTTGCTCAAGCGCTGTCATGTGACAATGTTGTGGCCCGCTAGTGACCGCCCACTGTCCGTGTGATTTTCAAATGCGTGCGTTGCCGTGTGGGAAAATCGCATGTCGTGGACACACTTTTGAGGACTTCGGTCAAACTGTTTTCTCCGTGTCGGTCATGTTTCATTTGTTTGAAAATACTGCCTCCGCTCTGCCTCCACCTCACTCTGTTCAACTCACTCTGCAGGTGGAGCTTTTTTTTTTTTTAAACTTGATTTCAGTCAGCCAGCATTGACAAAGCTCTGCAGGTGAAGTAGATGTCTCCGGGACATGGCGAGTGACGCATGATTCGTGCGACACAACGAATCGATAATGAAATTCATTGCCAACGCTTTTAATAATCGATTTTAATTGATTCGTTGTTGTAGCCCCAGATCAGACCGTCAAATGGTGGGAAAAACTATGAAACCAAGACTCCAGTTTATAATAAATAGGAAGTACGTGTCTAAACCTGACATTTGACTGGATGTCATTTCACCACTGAACAGTAATTAAGCAGATAAAAGCAGCCCCACACTGAAGTTAGTGAGTCCCAGAGTGAAAGGTTGTGCAGCACAGTCTGACTCAGTGATCTGCCTGATAAATGGCTGGCTTGCTCTTTGTCAGCAATGTTTTCAAAAAGCTGCTCTGACATCTGTCAGCAGCCATACGGTACATACAACCCCAGATTAAGGCTTCAGCCATTCGTCACAGAATTTTATGACTCTGTCTCTCTGTGTGCTTGTGTGTTTACGAGTGTGTGACGGAGAAAGGAAAAGCCACACAAGCGCATGTAAGCTCGTAAATATGATATTTCCTTTGGCCCAGCTTGACAGAACATGTGACCGGTGCCACGAGTTCAGCTGAAAGATGCACACATGCACTGTCAGTTATGTGGAGAAAGTAACAAGGTTGGTGGATATATTTTAGCAGACGGAGTATATTTTAGTGGACAGAGAAGTGTGCTGTGTTTCTAGGAAACATAATGTGGGCATGGCTTGGTATCATGGACTACTACCTGAAGACATTAATAATGAATCAAGGTGCTGTTCATCTTGATGAATAACACAGGTACCGAGAAGAAACAGTGTTGTTGAGATAGAATGTGACCAGGAGAGTGGAAGTTCTACTAGAAGGTTGTACACAGTTTGATGCCACTGTCATATTAAAAAAAACAAAAATTTCTCCACATTCTGCAAATGAAAATCAAAGGTTTTGAGAAGAGAAAAAAATTCCCTGTTCCATATTGAAAGGCATGGGAGCTCTCAAGGGATGATTCAGTGATGCTAGAGGTAATGAGAAAGTCATGCATTTATGGCCCCCGCAGATTGAGTTGCAGCTCTTGTGCATATATAGCACCTTGAAAGTGACAAATCTTTGTGTTCTTGCAAAGCTTTTTTGTGTTCCGTTTAATAGGTTTTCTTCCTCTGCGTTTCTGCTGACTGCTTACCTGTACAGTTTGACACCCGCCTCCCTCTCCAGCTGAGCCCACAGCTCATAGGACTCGTCCATCATGTTGACGTAGAAGTCCTCGTCATAGGCCTTGCGGATGATACGGGTCTGACCATGGGAGCTTCCTCGGGTGTGGGGCAGGATGAACTGGAAAAGATGCACATGAAACCACTTTGTAAATAACTTTGACTTGAGAATACAATACACAAAATGTCCTAAACTGCAGTGAAGTCCATAAATATTTGGACACTGACACAGTTTTGAGCATTTTGGCTCTGTACACCACCACAATGAATTTGAAATGAAACAATCAAGATGTGTTTTAAGTGCAGACTTTCAGCTTTAATTTGAGGGTATTTACATTCAAATCAGATGAACGATGGAGAAATTACAACACATTTTATATGTGCCCTCCACCTTTGTAAAGGGACCAAAAGTAATTGGACAGACTGACGTAATCATAAATCAAATTGTTACTTTCAATATTTGGTTGCAAATCCTTTACAGTTAATGACATCCTGAAGTCTGGAACCCATAGACACCACCAGACACTGGGTTTGGTCCCTGATGATGCTCTGCCAGGCCTCTACTGCTATCTTCAGTTCCTGCTTGTTCTTGGGGCATTTTCCTTCAGTTTTATTTTCAGCAAGTAAAATGCATGTTCAGTTGGATTCAGGTCAGTTGGACTTGGCCATTGCAGAACATTCCAGTTCTTTGCCTTAAAAAACTCTTTGGTTGCTTTCACAGTATGCTTCAAGTGATTGTCTGTCTGCACTGTGAAGTCTGTCTGCATGTGTTCAATGTGTTCTGAAGCATTTGGCTGAATATGAGCAGATAATATGGCCCAAAACACTTCAGAATTCATCCTGCTGCTTTTGTCAGCAGTCACTTTATAAACAAGAAAAGCACTCAGAGCGCAGTACTCGGCCAAGGCTGCTCAGTCGATGTATCATTTCCAACGGATCAAATCTTCAATAAAAAATGACCTTGCGGAGCACAGGCGTGTGTTATGCATGTGTACATTATGTACAGACACCGAATCGTGTGACCTAAATATGTAGCGGGTGGCAGGAATTGATGGGACTCGGAAACACCCCCACTATTTAATCAGTTGTTCCTTGTATCATTTCCAATGGATAAGTCCTGATAAGTTGGCAGCCGTGGATTTGTAGTAGGATCACAATCATGTGATCGTCAGCAGGCAGCTGACATAGTGTCACTTGTCATGTTTACAGTGATGCTGTACCGCTATTTTGCAATGATACTGAAATCCTTAACAAATCTGTGGATCCAGACTATAAACCGCATCACTTCCAAAATCTAATGAGGGGGTCCTGGTGTCATTTCTGACTGTCTGAAAATTTCATTCAAATCCGTTATTGAGTAATGTTGTGCACAGACAGAAGGATTCATAGATTCACAGAAGGACAAACGTACACAGATTGTCACATAACTCTGCCACATTCTTTGGCGGAGTAATAAATACATGAGAACCAGTTCCATTGGCAGCCATACATGCTCACACCATGATACAACTGGCACCATGCTTCACTGATGAGGTGGTATGCTTTGGGTCTGGAGAAGTTCATTCCCTTCTCCATACTCTTCCCATCATTCTGGCACAAGTTGATCTTTATCTCATCTGTCCATGGGTGTTTGTTCCAGAACTTAGATGTTTTTTGGCAAACTCGAATCTGACCTTCCTGTTTTTCAGGCTTACCAAAGGTTTACAGCTGGCGGTGAATCCTCTCTATTCACTCTGGTGAAATCTTCTCTTTAATTGCTGATTTTGACACAGAGATCCCTACCTCCTAGAGAGTGTTCTTGCGCTGGCCAATTGTTGTGAAGGGGTTTTTCGTGACCAGGGAAAAGGATTCTTCTGTCATCTACCACACTTGTTTTCCGTGGTCTTCCGGGTCTTTTGGTGTTGCTGAGCTCACCAGTACTTTCTTTCCTTTTGAGAATGTGCCAAATAGTTGATTTGGCCAAACGTAATGTTACTGCAATCTCTCTGATTGGTTTGTTTTCATTTTTCAGCCTAATGATGGCTTGCTTCACTGATAGTGACAGCTCTTTGGACTCTATATTGACACTTGACCTCACCAGATTTCCAAATGCAAATACCACACTTGAAATAAACTCTAGACCTTTTATCTGCTCCTTGTAAATGAAATAATGAGGGAATAACACACACCTGGTCATGGAACAACCGAGCAGCCAATTGTCCAAATACTTTTGGTCCCTTAAAAAGGTGGAGGGCACATACAAAATGTGTGTGACCTTGAGCCTTGTCTCCTTTGATTCTTCTCCAGCCCCTTCTTCCAAGGATTCAGGCAGAATGAGTGAGTCTGATTTAAGCGGCTCCTCTTTGGCCCCAGCTGTGATCGTCCCGGCCGTTTGCCTCTCTCAAATGAGACACCTTGGAAGCTTCCACTTTGGGAAAGATCTGCAGCCTCAGACTGATGAGACCCTGTGTCATCCCTTCTTGACTGAGCCCAGATTGGCAGCCTGACCTCTAATAGGGGCTTTCGACCAAAGAGCACCAGGTGCTAGGTTGGTTCAAAGTTGAGAGCCAGTGCTTTTTTGGTTCAAATCTCGTGCCGCCCCAGAACGAGTTTGTGTTTCCATTCGGAAGGAGCAAAGTTGGAGCTACGTCATTGCACCACCACAAAACGTGTGTACGTCACTGCGTATGTAGCCGTTCAACAGCGTTTACGCCGTACGGAAACCCACACAACAACAATGGAGGACTTCATTGGAGTGGTGTACAATGGCTAGTGTGTCTCGCCATCGTTGAGCAGCAAAACCTTCTGTTAGGGGTTACCCATTGGCGTCGCCGTTCCAATGCCCGGCGATCACGTTTGAGAAGAAAGGTAATTATCAAAGACGTTTGGATACTTAACAGTAAACGTGTTAGCGTTAGCTTAGCTACTTAGCTTCGACTACGCTTGCATTGATTACTTAGCGGTTAAACACGCGCAATAAGTTGATGATTATATCTATGTTTATCTTTTTAGATGTTTTTAGATGTCGCCCCACCCCCTGCCCGTGACATGCTCGGCTCTCAACTCTATATATGTATATATATATATATATATATATATATATATATATATATATATATATATATATATATATATATATATATATATATATAATATAGCAGCCAGTCCCTCCTTTGGAGTGGGTGCAGGATCTGACTTATTAATTGATGGCTGGGTCTGGCCTCTGTCCACCTTTGTTGTCTCCCCTGGTCAGCTTAGCAGCTTGTGATCAGCTAATTGATCTAAGTGGCCACTCTGCTCATAGCTTTGGCCGTTTCATCTTGACCTGTGTTCCTGAGATCAGTCCTTCATCTTCCAGACTGCCCTAACCAGCCCTTTTGCCTCTCAAGCCTGGTCTTTGAGTGAAAAGACTCTCTCTCCAGCTCTTTTGGCCATTCAGAAGCACGTTTTGATTAAAACTACCAGTAAATTCACGCCAGCATAGGTTGTAGGTAACCTGTGGGGTGTGAATGGGCAAGCCAGTGTGTCTTAAAGAAGAATCTACATACCTTGACGAGCAAGGGGGTCATTCCCCATACATATGAAATATGTAACTGGGTGGAGAGATAGTCTCTTCACTCAGAGAACCAAGGTTACAATATAACTATACAATCTCACTTTGACACATTAAATGCAAAAATCAAGTAAGCTCTAAGGGAAACTGACCTGGCATCAGTGAGGTGCAACAAAAACACAAACATAAAAGAAACTTATAAACTCTGGGTAGGTCTGGGTACTGCTGGGTAAAAAATATCCATACAGAAACTTTAATTATTAGTTTTGATTATGTAGAAAGTTGTGCTAATCAATTTTTTTAGTGGCTTCTTAACTTCTCATGAGTGAGTAGAACTGAATACAGCTGCTGACCAATTTAAAAAGGGCCCATTTGATACAGTCATTAGACTCAGCAAAAAACACCACAGTGGGAAAGTATAAGGAGCTCAGCAAAAATCTGAAAAAGCAAATCACTGACTTGAACGAGTCAGGAAAGTCATTTGGAGCCATTTCAAAGAGACAGATCCCAAAATCCATCTATTCTTTATCTATACACTGCTTAATCCTCATTAGGGTTGCGAGGGGGCTGGAGCCTATCCCAGCTGACTTGGGGCGAAGGCCGGGGACAACATGGACAAGTCGCCAGTCTGTCACAGGGCTACATATACAGACAACCAATCACACTCACGGGCAATTTACAATAATCAATTAACCTCAGCATATTTCTGGACTGTGAGAGGAAGCCGATGTGCCCGAAGAAAACCCCCGCATAAACAGGGAAAACATGCAAACTCCATGCAGAAAGATCCCAGGAAGGCCGTGACGCGGACCGGGGATCTTCACTCTGAGAAAGAACTAACCACTGTGCAGCCCAATCCCAAAATCGTTTGAGCAAACGGTTGTGTATAAATATAAAGCGAATAGCACCTTTGTGTCACTGCCACCAATATGAAGAAAGCACAAATTATCACCTGCTGCTGAGAGACAATTGGTCAGGATAGTCTGGAGTCTACCAAGAAAAAAACATATAGCAGATCTGCAATTAATCAGAGACTGCTGGAATACTGGTGTCAATGTCCACAGCCAAATGTGTCTTACAGCACCGTACGTTGAGAGGCTACCATGCAACAATATAGCCCTTCCTCTAGAAGCAGCACCTTAAGACTTGCCAGAAGTTTGCTGCTGATCACATGGATAAAGAAAAGGCCTTCTGGAGGGAAGTTCTCAGGTTAAATGAAACAAAAATTGAGGTATTTGGCCACAGTGACCAGAAATATGTTTGGAGGAGAGAAGGTGAACCCCTTAACACCAAGAACACCAAAATCTACCATCAAGCATGGTGGTGATAGTATAATGTTCTGGGGCTGTTGCCAGTGTAACTGGTGCTTTACATTAAGTGAATGGAATAATGAAGAAGGAAGATTATGTCCCATCCTTCAGGAAAGCCTGAAATAATCAGCCAGAAGATTGAATCTTGGACTCAGCTGGGTGTTCCACTAAGACACTGACCCCGAACACACGTCAAAATGGGCAAAGAAATGGCTCCATCAGGTTAGAATTAAGGTTTATATTTGCCTTCTCAAAGTACTCACTTAATGATGAAGAAACAAGTCTGTGTCAGATCGCCAAGCTTGCCAGAAGCTTGTGGACGGTTACCAAAAGCGCCTAGTTGAGGAGAAAATGGCCAAAGGATGGGCACATTTCCAGAGGCGCTATAATAAATCTATGAAAGAATCAAAATGCATGCTTGCTTTTTGTAACAAAGATGCATGCATTGCAATGATTTAATCAAAGAAAATTATGGTAAAGGAGTAATTGGAAACTCAAGACTTCTATAATATACATGGTCTTTACAAGTGTATGTATTTTATTGTTCATGACTGTAAGTAGGGTCAAAGACAGAAAACTCATGCCCTCATGAGGATTGGGGTTCCAGTCTGAGAAACATACACACGTGTTCAGCTGAAAACAGTGGCCAGCTTTGACCTGAAAATACATCAGCACTTTTTTTTCTCTGTAAATGACTAAACTTAAAGGTAACAGATTATGAATAGATGATTAACAGACAATTTAAACAACAAAGCTGTTACCAACAATCAGTCTTATCAGTCAGATTACATGAAGAGACAGAAGAAGCTAAGAGAGCCTCCATCCACAGAAGAACTGCGACAAGTTCTCCAAGATGATTAACAACCCACTTGCCAAGTGCCCTGTGGTAAAGTGTACTAAGGATAAGCTTTTTAAAAGACAAAGTGTACTCATAACACCAAATACTCATCTGGCTTAATAAAAAATCCTGGCAACATTTTTAAAGGCTACAAATGCCTAAAACTTTTGCATATAGATAGATGCGGTGGTTGTTGGCACTTTCTGTATCTTATAATGCTTGTAGTGTAAACACATTCTAAAAATTGTTTGTATACAGTAAATATGGCCTATTTTGTACAAAATAGGTCCATTGATGACAAGTACTAAATACACTTTTGAGGCTGAACTACTGAGCAAAGAAAGGAATTATTAAATCCTAGAGAGACTTAAGATTCACTGTGTGGCAACTGCTGTTTAGTAATTTCATTAATTATAAATATGTTTGTTAAACCAATGTACTGCTGAAGGATGCTGTAGTCACACAGGTCTTAAAACAACAGCGGCATTACCGCATCATCTCAAGGGAATCTTCCTGCAGCAGGACTCCTAGTAAGAGTGACTTAAGTTCAGACTTTTCTTGTTTATTGTGCTTATAACTGAGACAGTTGTTAACCAGCAACTCCTGTTTTCTGAAAGGCAAAATTAGTTTTTTGTCATGGGAGTCTGGTGGTGAAGTGAGCAAGACTGTTATTTATTTTATGATCTGGACCTTTTTGGATTCTAAAATACTTTTTGCTGCTGACCCAGTCCACAGCAGTTCATTGCTCGGTGTCCGCATTGGTACTCGTGTCTGTTTCTATAAAAAGGGAGGGTGTTTTCCTGCCTTTACTGTTGGTGGGACACTGACTACAGATAGTTCTCTTATACAACTCCACTACAAATCCAAACTAACCCTTTAAAATGAAATCTACAGCATTAGTAAACCATAGTGTCTGAATACTTTCTGAAAGGACTATAAGTGTGCTTAAACCAACTCACCACAAAATAATGTATACTTATCTACTCCATACACAATACTATTCAGTGCCAAAATAGTCCTTTTAGCAGTGATGATTCCCTTACACACAAATTAATGGCATTAAAAAAAGTATGAATACACAATGTTATTAGCACAGGATTGGTATCTGCATGCAAAAAGCTTGGAAATAAAGTATCCGCATGAGTCCAAAATTAAGATTGACTGGCAGAAAAGGTGATGCTGACTAACACTGCTCAACACTGTACACGTGGTATAAAGTTGTATGAATGGACAGAGATTACATTCACATTTTGCTGTAACTTGTAGAATAAGTGAAATTTGTCTTGGTTGAGACTATTGCCAAGACTGTTGCAGGGAGAGCAGCATTCAAGACTGTTCAAGTAGGAACCTGTGATAATAGAACAATAAAAAAATTCTTAGTTTCATGTTAATAAAGCACTTAAACCTTTAAGTATGGCTAAGTGCATTTTTCAAAATTAAACATACCACTCCTTAAGTGGTAGTGGCCCGAGTTCAGTAAAGTTGGAAAGATATTCACAGATTCGGACTTCTGGCATCAATAATTCATTAGATACAGGTTGTCAAAACATAAACGATGCCTCTTTCCCATCGTTGTACAGTAGACAATGTGCTACAAGCTCAGTTTTATGAAAAGTATCTGTCTTTCAAGCTGCAGAAATAACATTGGTGTCTATGCACAGCCGGCTGTGAACAGGTACGGTCTCCAAATTGCAAAACCGCTGCAACAGCGAAGAGAGACACAAATATTCAATAACTTCAATTTTGTACTCTGTAGTGTCTCCAGAATCGCTGCAGCCATCAACTGGCTCCTGTTGACACCAATGTTATTCCTGCAACTTGAAAGACAGCTACTGTTGATCAAACTTTGGAAAAGAGGCATCGTTTTATGTTTCGACACCGTATATTTAATGAGTTATTGATGCTGGAAGTCTGAATCTGTGAATATCTTTCCAAATTTACTGAACCGTGGCACCGAGGAGCCGTGGTGGGCGTCCTTTATTTTAATTTCTGAAAGGTGGCTACCCTAACTACTACTACTACTACTACTAATAATAATAATAATAATAATAATAATAATAATAATGACACACTGTACCACCCCACTGTGAGTAATGGTGCCAGTCTATAAAAACTCTGCCACTGTGGTTAGTGCTCTAACTGCTGAAATGAAACGTCTGAGTTCAGTCACAAACCTAACGACACAAACGTACAGTTTCCATTCTTGAGTCTGCTCATCAGCCTCCAAACAGTAAGTGTTAACACCACATATAATGAGGTTTACGTTTCTTTTTTAACCGACAAGTTAGTATGGATGGTTTCTACTTTTAGTGCTGCAGTCTTCCCCAGAAGCGTCACGTGACGTGTTGATGACGTGTCTTTTACCTTGTCAGCTAGTTAAAACCATCTTTACTAACTTGTGGGTAAGAAAGAAACGCTAATCTAACGTAAAAAGAAGACAAATTGAGCATAGTCAATCTACCAAACTTGATGGCCCAAAAGGGCCTGTGTGACACACCTGCTCCAGCAGCAAAGTCTTCTGCTTGTGTTTAGCCAGCTGATATGCCGTGAAGGAGCCCTGGACCCCGGCTCCGATCACTACGCAGTCAAACTCCTGGTTAGTCGACATGTTTGCTGTAATTAGCAGTCAGACACAGCAGTTAACTTCGTCGCTGCTTTTCACTGCACTCAAGAAGCCCCACCCACTCTGACTGGCCTGGTGGGGAATGGCCCTGATCTGCGGCGCACAGGAGCGGCACACTGCGCACATGAAGCTGCGCCTCAGTTGGCTTCAGGACTGCGGACTTCGGTCGCGTCTGCACCAGGGCATGAGTGCCTGACAGTCTAACTACAGGGAAAAGTGGACAGTCTTCCTCATGTTGTAGCAGAAAACGAGAAGGGTATGTCTGCAGAGCCGGAGGCTGCAGGAAGAGGGCTGCAGGAAGAGGGCTGCACGAAGAGGGCTGCACGAAGAGGGCTGCACACTTCCGGTCGCACATTTAGAGCATTTTTAAGGTATATTAGCTCTATGACTCCCTGACATGCATAAATACAAATGTTTGTAACGTTAAACATCCACAAATAAAAATGTTTATAACGTTAAACATGCATAAATATAAATGTTTATAAAATTAAACAAATAAAACGTTATAAAACAAACAGCCCTCTCCGTGCAGCCCTCCCTGTGCAGCGTCCGGCTCTGTAGACACATACTATTGCATAAAACGGAGAGGAGCCCACTGTGGCCTAGTTATTCTAGAGCAGGTTTCATGTGAGAACGTGAAGCTCGATTAATTGAGAAACTAAAACTGGAAATTTCTGTTTTAAGGTAACTCCACAATGGTACAATATCAAATTCAGCTTCCTGATGTTTCTTAGTGTTGATACATTTTATTTTATTTTATTATAATGACATAATAAATTAGTTAAAAAGCACACAAATTCACAGCAAACAGATTTATTGACTATGAAAATGAGCATACTTGTAGTCATACTAATAATCAGACTAGAGAAAGAAATGTAAAAGGATAGAAAGTAAAATTAAAGTAAAAAGTTATCAATTATAACAGATTGATCGTCTTTTAACTGCTGCCATTTTGACATACTGGTCATTCATCATCAGCAGACATTAGCCAAATAAACTAAGCTAAAGTAACACCACAGAAGCACCGCTACTATTAAATGTGTGTTGTCTCAGTTCAGTGAATGAAGCGCAGTTCAGTTTTGTAAGTTTGCACTCATATCACTGTTATTTGGTTCAGTATCAGACTGTGGACTGTTTTTAGCAGCCTCTCTTCTTCCAGAAAAAAATATTTTGAAATGGAATGATTCTTTCTCTTTCAGAAAAAGTAATGTGACTGAGGGCTATCCACCAGGTCATGAGCATCCACACTGGTCTACAGATCTACAGGTGAGTGATAGTGTTCTGCTGTTATTTCATGTAAAACAGTACAACAAACAGGTTGTCTATAGCTGAGCTGAGGGAATACTGTTTCATTATATAAAAACATTAATTTCCATTTCATTTACTTTTCTCCATAGCTTACATTATGATACATTAGAATAAAAAGAAAAACTTTATAGTCTACCTGAGGCAGTAAAATTGTCTTTGGACTCATCTGGTGAAAAACATTTCCATAAGATTAACTAACATGACAGGACATGCTGTCTACACTCTGATGATGAATTTTACTGTTGGTTATCAACATTAACTGCAGTTGTGATTTTAAAGATTTCAGATCTCTTCTGTTACACTGTCTTTTCCTTCCAGCCTTGGTCTGGATCCTTGGGAACATCTACATCTGATGTAGGCTGAGAGCTAAAGAGAATATGAACATTCAGCTGGGGTTGTCTGAGGTGTCTTCATCCAGTCCATGTGAAGAAGAGCAGTACTGGATGTCCTCCTCATCCACTGCAGTGGGAATGACCGGAGGATGTCTCAAACTTCATCGCAGCATTCATGGAAGACTCGGACCACCTCCACCTGCAGTATCAGACCATGGAAATCATGCTCCTTAACATCATACAGACATGTGGGGAGCAGGCTGGTATCAATCCAGAGAGGACTGACAGGCTCACAGGTTTGTGAACAGTGTTACAGCTGCATATGTTCCTGTTCTGAATGTATAGCCTGCTGCACCATAAGCCATATAGTAAGAATTAATATCTTTTGTTGTCTCTTGTGTTTACCATTCCTACTGTTATTTGTACTTTTTTAAGTAAAAATAATATTATGCTGCAGATTCAGCTTTCTCTTCATGGTGCACAATTGTCTTGTGACCACTATTTACACTTGCACAATTTTCCAGCACATTACCTAATTCATCTATTTATTGCATTTTTTTTTTTTACACATCTCTCCAGTTCTCCAGTGTTTTATCTCTGATCTCTCCTGGACAGTGAAGCTCAAGATCACTCCTTGGGAGGAACACATCCATGAATGAATAGATGCTGATTTGAATCTGGCTCTAAAGAACTTCCTGTATAAAAAGAAAAAAACTAGAATGCAATGCTGGTTCTTTGTATTATTTCCTTGGGGTCTTTGTTATTTTATCATTGCTATTTTTTTTTTTTTTTTTTTTTTACAATACAATGGTGCAAACATTTTGTTTGACTCTTCCTATATTTAATTCAGTCCCCTTTTGTTTAATGTTTTCTTTTAATGCTCTTGCAACTGTGTGTTCCTGAACCAACTCAGTGAGAAGATCTTCACAGCATCATATCGTCATGTCAACATGCAAGTGTCATTTTCTTTCTGCAAAATAGGTGAATTTAGAAATTACATTTGTCTTCTTAAATCCAATGTGATTCTAAATTGATCACCGCTCTACCAGCTGCTTCCAGTGACAATCATGGTTAATCATTATCGGTTATGGTTTGCTCTATAGCTTTGTTTGGGAACTGGAGGTCAATGATATCAGAGTTTACAACTTCTGATTATAAGACTTAGTGCAAATAGAATTTAAAAATTTATGAGGATTCAATCTGAAACAATCCCGATAAAAGTCTTTCAGATGGCCTAATCTGAAAGATATGAGTGGTGTGTATGATAAACAAGTGCAATTTTTATCATAAAGTGGAATTTATGTAATACATGTGCTATTACGCTACAGGAAACTGAACAGGAAGTGGTTAACTGAAGATGCTGTCCATGCAGTATCCTTCTTCACCTGGGTCATGGACAGTTCTGTAATGGTACTGACATGTCACTCAAAGTGTCCACGTCCTTAATTATACATAACTTTCGTCCTGTAATTATATCAGGACTAAAGTTATGTATAATTAAGGATGTGGACACTTTGAGTGACATGTCAGTACCATTACAGAACTGTCCATGACACAGGGAGACTTACATGGCGCACCTCAGCTCAGCCTCACATCTTTGCTTATTTTTGGATTAGCTGAGAATGAGGAAATGCGCACCTTCGACAGAGCTGGGGTCCATTTCACGAAGCAGGTTTAGTGAAAACTCTGAGTTTGTTAACCCTGAAATTAGGGAAACTCTGAGTTTTCCGTTTCACAAAGGGAGGTAACTCAAACCAGAGACAGAGGGGCAACTCTAGCCTGTTTCACAAAGAGGGGTAACTTAAACTCTCAGTCAGTTACCGTAGTAACAGACTCTATGACTCTAACCTGGTCGGGACCAGGTTTTTCTCAGTAAACCTCGAGTTTCTCTCAGTTTCCGCCCTCTTTCAGCCACACGTCATTTCATTTCCTCATTCATTCAGTCAGCTGGCGAGTTTTGGCGTAGCCTAGTTCTGCGGTGTGTCAAAATGACGTCCTTTTATTAACGATCCAGTGGATGAAGGAGCAGAATTACTGCACAGAGAATTAAATATTCGTCAGGAGATTGTTATCAGACCGCGCATAGATGTTCTCGCATTTCTCGACAAGTATCTTTTAGAGCGGTACCGTTTCACATCACAGTCCATAATCTACATACACAACCTAATCCGTCTTTACATTTACAACATTACCAACCACAGTCATGCTCTCACATCCCAGCAGACATTGTGTGTTGTGCTGCGGTTCTTTGCAAATGGAAGTTTTTTATATAATGTCGGAGATGCAGAGCACCTCAGTAATGCAACTGTATGCAGGACAGTCAGAAATGTGTGACTGGCCCTGAAACGACTTTTACCATCTTTGTCGTTATCCCTGGACATAAATCTGTCAGAGCCATCAAGGCTCTCTGTGTGTGTGTGTATATATACATATATGTATATATATATATATATATATATATATATATATATATATATATATATATATATATATATATATATATATATATATATATATATATATAAATAAATGTGGCTGAGAAGTCTGTCAGTTTAAATAGGCTTAATTATTTAACAGAACATGATATGGATGCAGACATTTAGGCTGTGTGTGGGATAAAACCACTGCACAGTCAAACAGCCACTTAATATTTAGGCTACTTTACAATGTAAAACATGATCAAAATGAGGTAGCTCCATGAGATTATGCCGACTTCTTACCTGTTTTAAAAATGTTTTTATATTTCATCTTATACTCCTGCCACATGCCCTTCTCCCCTGCAGGATTGCATCTAAATGAAATAACTTAATAGTCTACTATTCAAACAGTTTTCCTGTAATATTATTGTGATTTAAACGTACGCATTGACCCGGGCAGCAATGTTCTCCCACACCGTCTCCCTCTCTTTTGCAGCTTCAGGTGTTGCACTTCTTTCTAAAAACGTGTTCTAACTAGCTATATAAGGGCATTAAGATTTCCAATTCAAACGGTGTAGTCCTCCGCTTCCCCGTTGCCATGGTGACTCGTCGAATCGGCCCTCCACTGATACTGGCTTTTCAGAGTTGTGGTGCATGCGCTTAACTCCGGGTGAAACTACTCCGAGTTGATTAAAGCAACTCAAATCAGCCGTTGTGAAACCGAAAACTCAGAGTTTTCTATCTCAGAGTAGATCAGCTCAGAGTTTGTTGAACCTGCTTTGTGAAACGGACCTCTGTACTACAAACTAACTGCAACAACTATGACTGGTCTAGTTCATAGTGAAGGTGTTGTGTTCCCACAACATATTGATTTGTGCAAAGATAATGCTTCAGTGAAACAAAATGCAATAGGCTGTAATTGTATGCAAATACAATCCAGTATTCTGCCAATGTAGCCATGTGCTGTTTTGCCATTTTCATAACGCTATCATTACATGTATAGACGCGGTCAGTTCCAGTGTTCTCTCTTTTCTGGATTGCAGTATTTTAGGTAAGTAATTGTTATTCCAAGTTTAAAATCTGTTCCACATTGTTTGGAGTACACAAAGAAACTCAACACAGTGACTTGCTTTGGAGAAAACAGTCAACAAAGGAGGTACAAAGAACATTAAAAAGTGCTTTCAATGCAAGATTTGTCAGTTACTGTAAATTATGTTTATCTATACAAGCCTGGGGGAGGGAAAAAAATGCTTTGCAGTACAAAAAATCACAATATTTCAAGAAAAGCAACTTCACTGACACTTCAAGCTTAAAAGCTAAGACAGGTCCAGCTCAGAGTAACAACCAAGAGCTTAATTCTAGCTAATCAAAACATTGGGTGGCAGTCTTTTGATCTAATGTCATCAACAATCTTAATTTGGCACATCTGTTTGTCAGAGAAATTATACAGGTCGCCAATCAATCAACGAAAGAATGGTTGTGACACAGAACACTGCTCACTGGATATACGAAGTATCTTGAGGGTGTAACGTATTTTGTGAACAGAAGACAGCATGGTGACCAAAGATGAGCACTGAGCGAAGCACCATCCTGAAAGAAGTACCAAAGCGGTGGAAGTACTTCCATAATAAAATCAGAGTGAAAAACAGTCTTGGTTAGTTCTGGAACACTTGCACAGAGGAAGGCAAGCACTGTCATGAAAAAAGAGTGAAAAAAAGTAACAGGGCTGCCTTCCTTCGTTATCCAAATATTTAGCAAAAAACTGACACTTTCAGTGTGCAAGGTTGCCAACCTGGAGGTTGTTGTAGTAGTTTTGCATAGTGAAGGGGATTTTGAAAACAGTATACCCAGATCCTACACCTGGTGAGTCAAACTAAGTGAAAACAGGATGCAGATATTTGAGAGTTTGGCATTAAGTCTTGGGTTGGAATACTTGGAAGTGGAATACTTTGTATTCGGGCAGCCATATGTACAACTAATCATGTGATACATGAGTTCAACTAAATTTGTGTTGAGAATTGTGATTCGCATAATGGACTATAATTCTGCCCCAGAATGTCATCATTATGCTCTTTTGGCCATCCCCATAAAACTGCTGGAAATCAGGTTTATGAATAGCTGTTTAAGGTTGCAAATAAACTTTTCTCCCAAGCATTTGTCACGTTGTCCAACGTATTGCGTATTGCTGCTGACTCAGCTGGTCTTCAGTAGTAAGGTCATTCCAGCTTCATCTGGATTTTTCCAGCACCGTTGTTACTCCACTTTATCAGCAGTCCAAAGTACACTGTTTACACTAGCTTACTCAGTCCACAGGTCACTCTGTAGCCTCGATGTGCAGAGGTGAGCGAAGAAGGAGGGTCATCATTTCACAGTGTAATATTCTGGCATAGTAAAAATGTAACTTTAACTTTTCAAAGTGCCCCAAGCCAGCTGAAAGTGTGTAAAGCTACATACTGTTTTCTAGACTGAATAAAGCCCCGTCTATTTTATGGCCACTACAAGAACACACCAGAAATTACAACAGTGGTAAAAAATGACATGTTAATCTGACCCTCATTCTTGAACAGTTTCAATTCTTCATGCTGCAACCTGGTTTCAGTGAGACACAGCAAGTCAACATGATGATCTTTTATTGAATAATGAACTAACATAGATTTAGACATCTAATATTTATTGAAACACATTTATTTTTCCTGTTTTATGATGACATTTTAATAACAATCTTTATTAAATTCTGCCATACTCCTCAAGAATAGACAGCCGTATCATCCAAAATGGGATGGATGCTATCTGTTTTAATCAATCCAGGTTCCCCTAGTAGAGTTTATCAATGATATATGTAACCCAAATTGTTTTCTGGACAACACCTCAACAGCCAGAGATGAATGATGACATACGGCGGTACATATCACCACTGATCAGATTGGGCAGGGGTCCAGAGAAAACAAGTCTGGCATAGTTTTTGCAAAATTACACACTGATTTAACATTCATTTTGGTGACCTCCCATTGCCTTGTTTTTGTTGTGAGTTTTTGTTAATAAACCCCTGTGATTTCTCACAAGTTGTCAGCTCTCACATAATGCCTAAAACAAAAGAATTATGTGATGCCACAAGGCCGCCATCTTGGCACTGCTGGAAATTGCATGAGTGAGAGACAGCTAGCGAAAAACCTGAAGATCTCCAAGGCAGCCATTCATTACACAAAGAAAAAACAAGCCCAACATGGTACTACCAAATTGCTAGCTGGTCGCGGCAGGAAACGTCTTTCTACCCCACGAGATGACCATGCACTCATCTATTCCTGCGTCATGAATCATCATCAGACCCCTCAGGGAAATTAAAAATAAGTGGACACTGTCCTGTGACTTGTTTGGCAAGGACAGTTGGAAACTGACTTCTTGAAGCTGGTCTGAAGTCACACGGCACGGAAGAAGCACTTCATCAATGAAAGACAGAAGAAAGCCCAGTTACTCTTTGCTGGGATCAGAAGGATTGGACTGTTGATGATTGTCCTAAGGTTCTCTTCAGTGATAATTCCAATTTTCAGTTGATGCCCACTCCAGCTAACTTACTGGTTAGGAGGAAGCCTGGAGAAGCCTACAAACCAGACTGTCTTGCTCCTGCAGTAAAACATGGGGGTGGATCAGTGACCATCTGGGGTTGTTTCAGTATGAGTGGAACAGGGCAAATGCAATATTGTGAAGGGCGAATCAACCAGATCATGTACAGGGCTACTCTTGAAAACAGTCTTCTTCCATCAGCAGGAAAACTCTTTCCTGCCTCTGATGACTGGATTTTCCAACAAGACAATGCCCCTTGCCACAAGGCAAGGTTAATTAAAGTCTGGATGGAGAACCAGAACATTGGAACCATGCCTTTGCCTGCTCAATCGCTAGATCTAACTTTTTTTTTTTTTTTTTTTTTAAAGGGTGTAGTCATTTAAAGAAGACATTGTGAGGATGCTGTCTACTTGACTCCACTGACAGGTGGTTTGTGGTTTTGTTGTCAACATGGCATACATAGGCAATTATGCATATACATCTTCCACAAGCAGCCAAATCCCATTTGCTATTCCATTATAGATACTTAGATCATGCACCAGAATGGTTGTACTGGCCTCAGTGTGACCCCAGCCTGGCACATTTACCAATAACCTTTCAAGTTCCAATTTAACTTTAGCATTGAACTGTCCATTGCAGAAGTGCATTTATCCAGATGGCCCCTCCCATGGATTTGTGACTGGCTCATAGACTTTACACTCTGCTATCACTGTCCTCGGTTCTAGGGCAGTTTCACAATTATGAAACTATATAAAAAAAAGAACAAACCTTGTGTTATGATCACTGCTCCAGCCCCTGCCCTTCTTCCCCCTTATCCCTCTTTTTCCTTCTTTCTCCCTTGGTTCCTCATCTGTTTATCTGTTTTGACCTGTCTGTTTGTTTGGCTCCCTCTGTCTGTCATCTCTCCCTCCTGTCTCTCTGTCCCTGTTCACTCGCCCTCCTGCGCTCCCTGTTTCACCTGCCTGCATTCTGCTACCTGCTGATTACTGCAATGACTGTCAGCTGCAGTAATCAGCTCACTCAGGACACCTGTTCACAATCACCTCATGCAATATAAAGTTCATTCAGTCACTACTCGTCCGAGCATAGACTCGGTTCCCCTCTTGGATTCTGTTCTCCCCATCAAACCCTGCTTACCTCCCGACTGCTTCAGCTCCATGGACTCTGCTCCCGGTTCCTGTTTTTGTTCCCTGTCTGCCTACCTTGGCCCTGTAGCTAAGCTTCCCTGGTTTTGTAAGTACCTGTTGGCAGTCCTTTAGGATGAAATTCAGAACTGCCTGGTCCAATGCATGCTTCTTGGAAGTCTGTATCGTTGCCTGCTTCAGTTTATCCCTGTTTGGGTTTTTGTAGATTAGCTGTGGGTTTTTGTAGGTTTTGTAGTGTGACTTATTTTAGTATAGATTTGGTTTAGTTTTCCCCCGTTTGGTTTTCCTTTCTCTGTATTGGTTTAGTTCCTGTTTTGTTTAAATAAAAACATATCTGTGCCTGCACCTGGGTTCTCTGAATGTGAGGATGCTTATGTACTTGTCTTTGAGGCAGGGAGGTTTTTTTTTTCATTTTATAAATTTTTATTCAAACACAGACGTTTTTCCAACGTCTTGAAATTCAGGCGATTACCTTTTTTTTTTTTTTTTTTTTTTAATGCAACTTCTCCAGCTTCAGAGAACACCCGCTCACAGGGCACAGCAGAGGAGCAGAGAGCATAAAACAAACAATAAAATACATTAAATATAAAAAATAAATACAATAAAATACATATACAAGACGAGAGGAAGAAAGAAATTGTCAACCAAATGCTTTCCTGAACAATTCAATAACAAAGGGGGGGTGCAGCTTTTAGGGGGGGCTCCAAGCCAAACAGGTTGGGAACCACTGGCCTAAAGTGTTAGTGGAGGTGTATTGCTGCCTGTGTGCGCAGATTTGAAGCATTATACTCAAGTGCAAGACAGCATTTTCATCATGGGGATGACCTTTGACCCTGAAACTCTCCTCTTCAGACAACTCCACTGTAGCCTGATGGAAAGGAGCAAGCACAAGAAGTGCTTCTCCTATGATGGTAAACTCATCAGCTGTAAGTGGAGTTATGTCTGTTCTTTAGAGACAAAAGATACCCACACTGGTTCCTTCTCATCATGTAGCCTCGCCAGCATTTGCTATGTGCCATTCCAGCATGTTGGTACCTCGTTGGTGAGTTTCAGGGTTGGCCGTCCCATCTGTTGCTGCATTTGAGCAAGCTTCTCTTTGGCTATGGTGCTTGATCTGAAGTGTGTTACAGTTTGGCTAGATTTGTGTCTGATTGTAAGTGTAGGGATTTGATCACATGATTTTTTTTTACTTTTAAATTGAGAGTGTGTGCAATGCGAACTGAATGCCGAATTTGGAGACTTCTTGCAGATGAAACCATGTTTGGTGCTGCATCGGTCACAAGACAATTTACTTTATTAGTTATGGCCCAGTCATCCATCATGCCCCTTTTGACTCAGGCCAAATTGTCAGCAATGTGACTTTGTGGAAAGTGTTGCACTCCCAACACAGATGTACACAACTGCATATTCTCATTAATGTAGTGACAGGTAAGAGCCAAGTAAGCCTACGTGTTCAGAGACGTCCACGTCAGCTGTTATACTCACTGCCACAGTTTGCTGTACTTCCATTTTCACTCGTTCTCGTTCCTTCTCATATGTTTTTGGCCATTCCTTTGGTAGTCTGAAAATTAAATCAAGTTAAACCAAAAGCAAATCAATATATTTAAATTAAATATTAAACAAACTGGATATATCAGCTACTTCTCTCGACATTCCTATACAAACCTTTCTGGTTGGCAAAACATATGATGGCTCAAGGACCTGAAGCAGTTCCCTGAACCCCTAACTCTCAACAATGCTGAGAGGTTGGCAGTCCTTTAGGATGAAATTCAGAACTGCCTGGTCCAATGCATGCTTCTTGGAAGCTTGATGGTCAAAAATGAAGTGAAATAATCCAAATTATAAAAATGAAAAATAATATGAATTAATTGTCAATAAAGCGACCACAAGGAAGTTGTAAAAAGTCTGTATACCTGTGTTTATTCCGGGTGCATTTGTGACCTCATTTTCATGCCTCGCTCTGAAATGTCTCAGCATTGTCGAGGTGCTTTTATTGATGTACAACAGTTCTGTCGAACAAATACAACATTTAACCTGCAGAAAAAAATGAATAATTTAAAGTAAGAGTCACTTTGAAATGGATTTGAGTTCTGATAGATCAAGTGGAAACTGAGAGGAACAGGATCAAAAATGACATGTTTTCCTTGCAAGACCAGAAAAGGCACAAATTCAGTGGAACTATATGCTGCACAAGGGTAAATGTTTGCAGCTGTGGACATGCAAATTACAGGGACGGGCAGTAATGGTCACAAATTCAGCAGTTTTGTACAACTGTCCATCAGTTAGCTTGTTAAATTTATTTATTTTTTAATTTTTTTTACTGTTTTTCCATGCAAACTTTTGTTCAAAGTCTGGTATGATGCAGAATTCATATACCGATCAGGCACAACAATATGACCACTGACAGATGAAGTAAATAACACTGATTATCTCTTTGTTGTGGCACCTGTTAGCCGGTTGGATATATTAGGCAGTGAGTGAATGTTTTGTTGATGTATTAGTTGCAGCACAAATAGACAAGCGTAAGGATTTTAGCGAGTTTGACAAGGACCAAATTGTGATGGCTGGACGACTGGATCAGAGCATCTCAAAAACTGCAGCTCTTGTGGGATGTTCCTGATCCACAGTGGTCAATATCTATCAAAAGTGGTCCAAAGAATGAACAGAGGCTCATTGATGCATGTAAGGAGTGAAGGCTGGCCCGTGTGGTCCGATCCAACAGATGAGCTACTGTTGCTCAAATTACTGAAAAAATTAATACTGGCTCTGATAGAAAGGTATCAGAATACACAGTGCATCACAGTTTGTTGCATATGGGGCTGCATAGCCACAGATGAGTCAGAGTGCACATGCTGACCCCTGTGCACCACCGAAAGCACCAACAATGAGCACGTGAGCATCAGAACTGGACCACAGAGCCATGGAAGAAGGTGGCGGTCTGATGAATCACGTGGATGGCGTGTGCATTGCTTACCTGAGGAACACATGGCACCAGGGTACACTATGGGAAGAAGGCAAGCCGGTGGAGGCAGTGTGATGCTTTGGGCAATGTTCTGCTGGGAAACCTTGGGTTCTGCCATCCATGTGGATGTTACTTTGACTTACACTACCTATCTAAGCATTGTTGCAGACCATGGACACTTTTCATGGAAACTGTGTTCCCTGATGTGGCCTCTTTCAGCAGAATAATGTGCTGTGCCACACAGCAAAAAATGGTTCAGGAATGGTTGAAGGAGCACAAAAAGTTTGAGGTGTTCACTTGGCCTCCAAATTCCCCAGATCTCAATCCAATCAAGCATCTGTGGGATGTGCTGGACAAACAAGTCTGATCCATGGAGGCTCCACCTTGCAACTTACAGGACTTTTAAGGATCTGCTGCTAACATCTTGGTGCCAGATACCACAGCACACCTTCAGGGGTCTAGTGGAGTGCCTCGGCAGGTCAGGGATGTTTTGGCAGCAAAAGGGGGACCGACACTATATTAGGCAGGTGGTCATAATGTTATGATTGGTGTAGCTGAACCTGTGACTTCAAGCTCCCCAGTGCTGATGCTTCACACCAAAACATTGGCAAGTCATCACATTTGGATCACCAGGTTTCACAGCTGATATGAGGTTACTTTCCTGAAAACTTGTCCTAGACAAATTGGCAGTCATTTGAAATCTACATCAGTAGATAACTTTCCTTACAGTGATTTTTTTTTTTTTTTTTTTTGTGATAATGACACCACATGCTTCAATAGCAAAGACAGCAACAGACCATAAATATAAGAAATTTCCACCTGTCACTCCCTGAGGAGGTTCTAAACTTTGGCACCTAATGTAGAACCTCTCATCCCAATTTTTTGATCTGGTGGGATACTTTCTTTGTGACTTATAGGTTTGATCAATGAAAGGGGATGCTGTTTTACGTCCAAATAACAAATAAACTTATTTTTGGACCATTTACATATCGACATACTGGTCAGCTGACAGCTTTTTTGATATTATTGGCTTTGTGCATACAGTTAAACAGCTTTGCTTTTCTCTCTCAGTCTTTTTTATTTAATTTGAACAAAGAGGGATTCTTGGAGTTTTCTGATGGATGGTAAGAGATCCAAGCATTCATTCATTGATTTTTTTTTTCTCCTCTCATTCCATAGACAGCCGTAACTTCAGCATGAACACTTCATCTGCAATCGATCAGTGCTGAAATCGCTCATCACCGTCAACCTCTGCAACACAAGAACACAAGAATACAGAACTGAGGAAAAGTCTCCTAAAATCACAACTTGACCTAAACTATTACACATGCTGTTCACTGACCCTGCACTTTGTACTTGTAATCAAAACATCTTTTCTTCATCTGTTCTATAACAAGTAATTCTTGATGTGATGCCATTCATTTGCAGTATACTGCTTGTACAATAACGATTCTGTTGTCCAAGCTTTTTATGAATGAATAAAAAACATTACCTTTAAACACATGATCTGGTTCAGTGAATGTGAACCACAGCTCTGACTATTTCCATAGTGAAAATAATAAATGCCTCGATAAGACAGACCCTGACTTGTTATGGTGCCAATATTATGCAAGGTCTGGGAAGAGAAAAATGCTGCAAACCAGTTTATAACAAGCTTGAAAAAAATGAAACCCTTTTAAAAAAAATGATCTGCTGACTCAAAGAATGAAGCTGAACATATACAATATTTTTCATTTAGAATTTCTCTGTTACTTGTTTACATTAGTGAGCATTAGTGATTAATTTCAGGCCTATTTCTTTTCAAAGGTTGGTATCAAGACAATCGCCAACATTTACTCAGCCCTATGTGGATTGCTGTTTTCTCTTCAGTAAATAGCAAACTCTCGCTTTTCAGCTCACAGAACATTCTAGTTAGCTTTCCCCTCTTTTCTCATTCCTCTGCTTTGCACTGTTCATCCATTTCTATTTTAATGTGAGACTAAGGAGGCCCCATACATTGGATTCTTCTCTTGAACCTGCAGTTAGAGAGCAACATTATTTGGAGTAGTGTTTGTGTCCCCCCGTTGGATGTAAATCCAAAACATGCTCTCTTTTAGCTATGCTTTTGGTCTCGCTATCTCCTTTAATCAAATGTAAGCTGCTGAGCAGGTAGCGAGAGGGGCCTTTTAAACCTGTTTCTCTCAAAACTGTCACATGGCTGCGGGTGCAGACAATGCTTTCCCCTCCCCCTGTGTGTTTTGGTTTTATTCTCTAATTAGGTGTGCATGTGCACAGAGGCTGGCAGCAGGTGACGGCAATCCCAATCAGCGAGAGCAGCAGTCGAGCAGTTGGGAGTGTTCCAATCAGCCACTCCAACTCCTCCATAAAACCTGACACCACTCACCACTTGTTGCTGGACCGTGAACGGTCTCTTGTCAGTGCAGTGCACCGTTCAGTTTTGGCTCCTGGTCTCTTGTGCTTTTTGTAATCCTGTTTTTGCTTCATTTCAGAATGACTCCTTCCCGCTCATGTTACCCTGGATTCCTGGCTTCTGTCTTCCTGAATTCCCCCTCCAGAAACCCTGTGTGGTCTATCCCTGGATATCCCTGGTTACCTCACGTCAGTTTCGGCTCCCTCACTCCTACACCTCCGATGTCTATCACCTGCCTCGCTGCCTCTGTTGCCATACCCCAAACTGTGGCTGACATGCCAACCTCACCAAGCCTGGCACCATTCAGCTGCTGGACACCTTCCAGGCCACCGCTGGTCCAGCCACCCACAACCGCCACAACACCGCCGGCTGTCCTCCACCTCCCAGTGCACCGGTCTCCCCTGGAGACATCCTCACCAGCTAAGTTTTCCAATCTGACCAATACCAGACTTTGATTTATAATTCCTTCGTGTTTATTATCTTTAATGTAAACATTTTTGGATTATGTTTTTGACCCATGATCTTAATCTGTTGAAATAGTTGCACCATAATCCATCTCGTGTTAGTTCTTGTTTGATTAGAGTATTCCTACCTTGGTTTTACCACACGTGGGTCTGCTAGTTGTAAAAATTTTGCTCATTCTGTTATCAAGGTATTTCCGATTTATTCCTGCCTTGGTGTTACCATACGTGGGTTTACTAACCTCACTTTTTCTGTCTTGTATTTAGTTCGCCTCCCCGCCAGGAGGAATCTATCTGTCCTGGATGTAAAGGATACTTCCACGTTATCGTATAGTTCCGGTTTCCTGTTGTAGTCTTGTAGTCTTCTGTTCCTGTTTTGCAATAAAGCCTTTTGAGTTGCTCCCTGGTCTGAAATCTTATTTTCTGCACTTGAGCCTCCGCACACTGTAAAGCCAAGAAGATAAATCTAAATCTCTTAAGGTTCATTCCAGAGACCCCTTTCACACTGCCCTGCTGTTTTATAGTTATTCAAAAAAAAAAATCATTTTAGTAGCTTTAAATATTTGTTTATGTACCTTTATGACAAATCTAATACTGATCCTCTAAATATACACTACTTTGTCAAAAGTTTTAGAATGCGCCAAATTTTTATTATTTTTTTTAAATTTGAAGTTCAAGTAGCTTGAAATGGTACAAAGGTAAGTGGTGAACTGCCAGAGGTTCAAAAAAAGTTAAGGTTATCCAAGCTGAAAAATAATGTACTTTTCAGGGAACAAGAAATGGGTTACCAACTTAAAGCTGTTCTGCAGCAACAGAGGTTGCTCAAACCTTGAAAGTTGGTGGTCGAGTTGCAGCAAGAAAGCCATTGCTAAGACATAAAAAGAGGCTTGCCTGGGCCATGAAACACCACCAATGGCCTGCTGAAGAGTGGAAGTAGGGACTATGGACTGATGAATCAAAATTTGAAATCTTTGGTTCATCACGCAAGATTTTTATATGCCATCCAGTAGGAGAAAGGATGGTTCCTCAGTGCATGGCATTAACTGTCAAACATGGAGGAGGAAGTGTGATGGTCTGGGGCTGTTCTGCTGGATCCAGGGTCGGTGACTTGTACAGAAGGAGAGGTGCCATGAACCAAAACGGCTACCACAGCATTCTGCTGTGCCATGCAGTACCCTCTGGTATGTTCCTAGTTGGTCAGGGGTTCATCCTACAACAAGATAATGACCCATTTCCTAAGTATGATTTATGTCAGAATTACCTTTGGAAAAAAGAATAAGATGGTAAGCTTGAAAACACGGAGTTGCCAGCACAGACTTAAACCCCAGATTGGGATGAACTGGACAGAATAGTGAAAGCAAAGCAACCTACAGGTGCCAAACATTTATGGGAACTTCTGCAACAGAGTTAGGAAGAACTTCCTGAAGGATATTTGATTTCCCTTTTTCATTTAATATTCTTATTTACCAGCACCTCTTACAAATAGAAATATATAAAACTCACACATGCACGCACGCGCACGTGCGCACACGCACACACACACACACACACACACACACACACCACAACATGTCCGTGTAGTTTCTCATTCATCCAGGTCATGGTTATCCAAAGTTGTTTAAATCAATCCAACTGGACTTTAAGAAGGTTCCTTGAAGACGTTTCACCTCTCATCCAAGAGGCTTCTTCAGTTCTGGTGGTGGTTGATGTTGCCTCGGCTTATAACCCCTGTGAGGTGTGGTCAGTGTTATTCACATTCCGACGACCATTGCCAAGGCCCACCTGGCTCCTCAACGATGGTCGTTGGGAGCCAGGGAGTGACACAAAGGGGGTCGTTGAAATGCGACTTTCACCGAGCCCTCGTATGCTAATGGTGGTCGTTAGCATGAGCCACCTCACCTGAGTCATTCTGCCGAGTAGTTCTTTTGGGGAATTTTGAAAGGACCTGATTGTAAAATGGCGAAAGATGATGTCGCAGACCACCCCCCCGTTCAGAGATGGCTTCTCCACTTTGACATGGATGGCTTCTTTCACGCCTCTCTCAAACCATCTGTCCTCCCTGTCCAAAATCTGAACATTGGTGTCCTGAAATGAGTGTCCCTCTTCCTTGAGGTGAAGGAAGACCGCCGAATCCTGTCCTGAGGAACTGTCCTGAGGAACTGGCTCTTCTGTGTTGAGCCATATGGCTCAACACAGAAGAGCCAGTTCCTCAGGACAGGATTTGGCGGTCGTCCTTCACCTCAAGGAAGAGGGACACTCATTTCAGGACACCAATGTTCAGATTTTGGACAGGGAGGACAGACTCTCCCTGGCTCCCAACGACCATCGTTGAGGGTTTTCCAGCACATCCCACAGACACTTGACAGTATTGAGATTTGTTGAATTTTGAGGCCAAACCAACAACTTTAACTCTTTATGATGATCCTAAAATCACCTCATCCACATGAATGCAGGATCCAAAGTTTCCAAGCAGAACATTTCCAAGAGTGTCACACTGCCCCTGCCCACTTATCTACTTTACACAGTAAAAGAAAAGAAAATTCATAGGACCAGATCTCCTTCTTCCATTGCTCCGTGGTCCAGTTTTGATGCTTGCATTCCAGTTGTAGCGACTCTTGGCAGTAGACACAGGTCAGCATTAGTACTCTGACTGGTCTGCAGGCCCATATGCAGCAAGCTGTCACCTAGTGTGTTTTCAGACACCTTTCTTTTGTAGCTAGAATGAAATTTGTGGTATAGTAAGTCTTCAGTGGGATCGGAGAACATGGGCCAGCCTTCGCTCTCCACACTCAATAATGAGCTGTGTCACTGGGAGTTCTTGGACCACTTTTGGTCAGTGTTAAACACTGCATAGCAGAAACAACCTACAAGACTTGCCATTTCGGAGATCCTCTGAACCAATTGTCTAACCATCACAATTTGTCTTTGAGCAGTTTGTGCAACAGTAGTACTTCGGTGGGATCACCACCACACAGGCCCTCCAATAAGAGTTTGATTCTTGTCAGATTGGCTCAGATTTTTGCACTGTCCATTTTTCCTGATTCAAACACACCAGTTCGAGACTTGACTATTTACTTGCTGCTTAATATATTCTACTGACAGGTGCCATTGCAGCAAGACAACTGACTTCTCGTGCAAGTGGCTTTAATGTTGCAGCTAATTGGTGTTAGTGAGTGTGTGGGTACTCCTATCCTGAAATTGAATATATCACATTAACAAACATGCACAATGCAGTGATTTTGAAGTGCCTGACTGGACATTATTGCTGCCTTTGATGAATGAGGCTGTAACCACACCTGAAGCAGGTTAGGTTGTATGAATTGTGGGTAAACAGTGGGCTGGGTGGAAGACAGCCTCTCTTGCTTCCACAGGGGTCTGAGGACAGCAGGCGGAACAGATGGATGGCGAAGCCAGGCAGACTTGCACAGGGTCAGCTGGTCAAACACCCCACTGTTCCAACGTGTCACACTCATGAAGTGTGAACCTCCCTGCAGCCTCCATCCTGCTACATCACACCATACAATATTAACCTCACATGCCATATTAATCGCCCTGATTTGTAAAACATCTCTTTGGTTCAAAATTGTTCAGTTCTGCGAAAAAAGTACGTTTTCTGAAGAATTTCTGTGTATAACACTGAGACTCACAGGATGTCAGTAGAGTACTTTTCATCTCAGACCAAAACAAATGAGTATGTCGGCCACACCCCCCTTTTATTTACATTTAGATAATTTACACAAGAGCAAACATAAAGCAAAAAATAAATATCCAGACACTACCATTAGCCAATGATAGCATTGTAAAACACAAAGATGACAAATGACAATCACTTCACCTGCCTCCTCCTCTCTCTGCTTGTGCCTGTTCAATTCCAAGAGTGTCTCTTTCCACGGTCCATTTGACTGCAATAGACCCATGTGTAAACAAAAACACAAAGACCGGAGTGTAACAGACACAAGCAGAGAAGGAGAAGCAGAGGAGAGCCTCCAAACAGCAGGAGAGACTCTCAAACTATGCTGAAATAAAATGAGCATACACAAATTAGGTAAGTAATTTAAAAGATGGTATTTCAGTTTGGGAAACAGTGTAGGAGCCAGGATGATTGTTTTCCTTTTATTAATTCGTGTTTTTCTTGAGTTAACCCCATCTCATGGCTGAAGGATGGGGAAGGATGGGGATTGTGGCTGGTGAGGGAGACTGCCAGGAAGGTGTGACCTACCAGAAAGAGACAGTCTTTGACCGCAACTCACATCCAAAGCCTGCAGCCCATTCATCCTAAGTTTATCTTTAGCATCCTAACCATTTTTGTTTCTAAGTTTCTAAGAAATTTATATTACAATAGTGCCTTACTTTTAAAAAAATTTTTCTGTGGACATTATTTTCTTTTGGATATGGGTTGAGTCAGACACTTTGGTACAACCACCACAGTGGCTATATAGGCTCAGGAATAGCCACTACAAACAGACAGAAGTCAGACAGGGCCAGGTCAGGGGAGCACGTTGCATGAGGCAACAGTTCAAAGCCACATTTGGCTGCTTCTGCCACCTGATGCTGTGTAAAGAGGCAGCAACAGCAGCCAGCTCGAAGCTTGCCCCTCCTTTCTTCTTTGATTGCATTAAACATTGAAATATTTATGAACAGTAATATAAGCCTTTATAGTATACAGTTATGCCCCAGAATGGAAATTACACCCCCTGTTTCTGTATGAGGCTGAGAAGTTTTTGAAGTGCCCTTGTAATGCAGCTTAGGAGGGACTCACACACATAAACAGGGTACAGCTCCATTCTAGGATGTGATTGCACTACTTTTTCTGTTTTCACATTGCAGAATGTTTCTTTTCCCTGCTATTTAATATAGTTATGTTGTAAAAAATTGCATTTTGTAATTTTAGGTAAAGCAATATGTGTAGCATAATACAAAATAGATTTGCAGTATGTCTACAGATTTATAGCAGTCTTTTGCATTGTGTGTATATGAGACTGTCAGGGTTTGACTTACTCCAGTCCACAGTGAATGATCCAGTACTGACTGGTGGGGCGAGTCCGGCTTTAACTGCCGCTGATCACTGGTCAGGCTCAGCTGCGCTCTCACCGCAGCTGAGTCCAATCGGCCAGGACAGTCAGCTGATCGATGGTGTAGCACAGAGGAGGGAGGGGCCATGACAAAATTAACCTCTTGTTCACATACTTTTGAATCGTTCTTTCCTGAGTGACTTGAAAGTCTTATTGTACCTCTAGAAAACAATAGGAGAACAATTTTCATTGCAGATGCATTATGTTAATCCTGTATAAAGGTTATGTTACCTTCTCAGAAACACCAAGCTTCAGCTCATTCACCCAAGTAAGACTCTAATTCCAAACCCATACATTTGTCACATCAGGCCAACATCAGTGAACTACTAAAATGCACACATGTATTTTGCAATTTGTAAATTATTTTGGTTAGTACAACACAATTTTCATGGTTTTTAATCTCCAAGAAGCCTTGTAGTGACTCCCCAAAGCTCCACAGAGAGATAAAATGAGACGTCAGCGTGCTGTTTTGTCACGGGGGGCGAGGAGTCAGAGAACCCAAGCGCAGACACAGAAACTAGCAGACAAGAAAATAGAGGAAGGAGTTTTATTAAACTAGATAACTAAACCAATACATAAAATGGAGAACCAAACTAGGGGGACCGAACTAAACCAAACTACTCAAAACTCTACAAACCAACACTAAGAACGCAAAAACGGACAACTACAAAACTAAAGTGAATAAACAACACTAAGCTAAAGAGGGGTACTCACAAGATGGGGGGAACTGACACCGGAGGGGGAAGACAGGCTGAGGGAAACCAGGGGCGGACAGAGGCGAGGCAGGAAAAACAGGCTGGAGACTGAAGCAGGCCTGGTGAGAATCCGGTAAGAGAACTGAGTCCATATGGGGAAAATCCAGGAGGGGGTAAAACGGAGTCCAAAGGTGGAGAAGCAAAGTCCATGTGGAAACTGAATCTCGGAGGGCAACAGAATCTAAGAAGGGAATGTGAATCTATGATCCGGCAGGGAGTGAAAGAACGGGCAGAGCTTAAATAGGTGCAGGAGAGGTGGAGAACTGGTGAATAGTGTAAACTGATTGCTGCAGCTGAAACTCATTGCAGCAATCAGCAAACAGAGTGCAGGCAGGAGAAGCAAGTGAAGCAGGAGGGCGAGAGACAGGGAGAGAGAGAGACACATGAGGGAGAGGTGATAGACAGAGCCAAAGAGACAGGACAAAACAGAAACGGATCAGGACCCAAGGGAGAAAGGAGGAAAAATGGGGAAAAGGAGGAAGAAAGGCAGAGGCTAGAGCAGGATCATGACATGTTTATGACCTGGGAGTCTTACTGGGACACTGAAATCACCATCTGCTGGTACTGAAAGTTTATTTCCTCTGTGTACTTGGCTGAGGCTTGCCACTGAGGTCCCAGCAGTCTATGTCCCTCGGCTGTGTCTAATATGATGAACAGTGTGCCTCCTTGTTTTCTAAAACACCCTTCTACTCTGCTGCGGGGGAGAAAATGCTGTGTCAGGACATTTCCACTAAACGCTGCCTCTGTCTCTGACATCAGGGAACCTGGAAGCATTCATAAAAAAATAGGTTTCCTGTGCCTCAATAGCTTCACGTTCGACCAACTTTGATAATTTATATAATGAGGGCACTTGTTTAGATGTCTGTTTCAGGCTGTTCTTTTTATTTTGCACTATACTCTGCAAAATATTTTTAGAGGCCACATATGTCCCAGCTGAAAATAGCTGAAAACATGTTATGGTAATATTGTATTTCAGAACATGTACAAAAATGAATTGTTTTGCACAAAAAAGGGGGCATGAACATGTCTCTTTCTTGAGTTCTGAGGTCAGAGGCTGAACTGTCACATGAACACAGACACTGCAAACACAACACAAGGTCAGTCCTTAGGCTGACAGCCAGTTCCTGCTGTGAGGAGGGCAAACATGAATGGAGTAAGTGCCCTTTGATTCTTGCAAGCACTGTCAGACTGGATAGAAAACATCTGTGACCTGCCATTTTTAGGGTCTCTCTACAGGTGTTCTTTAGGGTTTAAGCCTCGAACTTTGTTGGTCAACATAACCAGGCATTGTCTTGGTTTTATGTGAAAAGCACAATGCTGCCACCACCAATGCTTTATTCCAGGGATAGTATTAGCAAGTGACAAGCATGGCCCGGTGTTCACTAGACAAACTGTGTGGAGTTGTACTCAAAGAGGTTATTCAGTCATCAAATCAGAGAATCTTTTTCTGTTTCCTCAGTTTTTTAAATGCAGTTTGACAAACCGCTACTACTTCAAGAGTGGCTTCAATTTAGCTTGTCTGCCATAAAGGCCAGATTGATGAAGTGCTTCTGAGATGATTGGCTTTCCAGCAAGTTCTTCAGGGTCTGCAGAGGATGTGAGAAGCTCTGTTAAGTGCCTGTGTTTTTGGTCAAGGCAAACTGAATAACCTTGAATCAAATCAAATCAAATCCAATCCAATCCAATCCAATCCAATCCAATAGGTCCTTATTACTCCGCCAAGGAATGCGGCAGAGTTATGTGACGATCGGTGTACGTTTGTCTGTGAATCTGTCTGTCAGTGAGCAACATTACTCAAAAACGAACAGATGTGGATGAAATTGTCAGGGAAGGTCAGAAATGACACAAGGACCACCTCATTGGATTTTGGCAGTGATGCAGCTTATAGTCTAGATCTACGGATGTGTTAAGAATTTCCTATTGCGAGATATAGCGGCCGGCACGGCGTCACCGTAACCATGACATTAAGTGAACGCTGTGTGAGTTACCTGCATCAACTGACTCGACCCGCTACACATTTCGGTCACGCAATTCGGTATCTACATAACGTGTGCAGGCACAACACATGCCTGTGCTCGCCGCAAGGTAATTTTTTGTTTATTTAATTAGTTTGTGAGTTGATCTGTAGTCAATGACCAGATTCTATGTTGCCGTGATTTCTGAATACACAAATTGAGGAATGAACAGTCTTGGCCGAGTATTGTGCTCTCTGAGTGTTTTTCTTGTTGTCACTGTTACAAAAACAATGAAAATCAGTTCAGCGCTCTCCGTAATAGCAGCAGTAATGACACAATATTATTAATTTATTTAAATTGTTTGTTTCTTTATTTTTAACACAGTAAAGGGCAATTAAACAAACTCAAATACAAATTAAATATGTATTTTTAAAAAATAACACATTATCTAATGAATTGTATTCTATTATGTTAGATGTACAAATGCGAATATTAATTTTGAGATCCAAATACTCGGAATCTGATATATATATATATCAGATTCCGAGTATTTGGATCTCAAAATTAATATTCGCATACCACCGCAACAACTGAATATTCGGATATTCAGGTCCAGCCCTACCTTCTAGTATGCTCGAAAGGTGATTTATCATCCATTCTGATCACCAAAAATTCCACTTATACATTAATGTAGGCGACCTTTGCAGATGTGTAATTTAGTGTCTGAACCGAAAATAGCGCGTTAAAATAATAACGCGATTAATTGCACCCTCCTCAGTGCCCTCATTTCTGGCACACCGGTAACTCTGATGAACACTCCAGCCCAGTAAGTGGCGGTAATGAACCTAAAGTCTGTTTGTAGCCATGAAGAAGAAGCACAGGAAGCACTGAGTGAAGTCAGGCACTGGTGAACAGTGAAGGAAGATGCGATTGAGCTTGTTGGGCAGAAAGTTTTCTTTTAAAAATCTACCCGATGGCAGCTTGGATAAAAGCCTGGTTGTGTGCAAATTGTACAACAAAGAGTTTTCTGATCACTGCGTCACTTCAAGCCGACGGTATCACCTCAATGTAAAACATGTTGCTGTTAGCACCAGAGCTAACGTTAGCTACGAGTCATGCTAACGGCTAACGGTGTAGCCATCTCATAACAGACCACTTTTCTAGACAGGGCTTGAGTTTACAGAAGTCTTAAAATGTTGAATAAAATCGCTATAATTGCACTTAGATTTGCAGTAATCTGTGAATGTAGCAGACAGATAAAAAATGCAGATAAATAGAAATGAAAGATTTTTGTGGTTTAAGTTTGTATTCCGTCGAGGCTCTGCCTCCTTGGAGGAGGAACAACCTAAACAACAAAAATATCTCTTTTAATAACTTAATTATAAACTTTTTGTTTATGAAAAAAAATTGCATAAATAAAAATTGATATTCCTATAAAAAGAACCATCAAAATTACACCATTTCAGACCCAGAAAAGATGAAAACAGAATGCATCTCTGGATTTTCAACTTTCTGAAGCTCCTTGAACTACTTATGCTGATTTTATTTACCATACAGTGGAAAAAAACAGCTAAATCCAGGCTTTACGTGATCAGTCACTTTTTTCTATACGTTCCATTTTCCTTTTTTAAAATAAATTTTAAATTATAAACATGTATATGTCTATTCATTGATTGAACTGTCAACCACGATTTTATTTGAATTGAAAAACTTCACTTATTGTGTCAAATATTGCTATTTGACAAAACTGCAATTAATTGCGATTAAGTATTACAAAGCCTGTAATTAATTAGATTAATTTTTTTAATCGCATCCCACCACTAATACTTAGTGATGAGGAAATATCCTGGAGTATTACTGACAATTTTATTATTGATTTAGAGTTTTGAAATGTTTGACATATGGTAATATCACACTCACTGACATCCAGCTTTCTTTGCCATTTGGCTGCCTGAATAGATTATGTGGCAGAAAATCTAATCTGGAGACATAAGCTTCATGCATGCTTCATGCATGAGAAAAGGTCATGAAAAAAGACAGCACTCCCTAGGACTGAAGCACTACTCCTCTGCTATTTACCTGGCATTTACTTTTGGTAACATATTCTGAGTCATGTTTAAATATCAAGCACCTTCTGTAAATATTCATGACAATTGCCCATGCCAATGAGATGAGTATGCTCAGGAACACCTAATGAATAACTAAAGCCTCATGAATGATGAACATCCTTCCAGCACTGCTTCAGTTTCAGGTAGAGATTGTATAGCCAGCATTGTCTTCTTTGCTGCTGTGGTAGTGCCAGTGTTGGGGAGAATACTTTCAAACTGTATTTCGTTACAGAATACTGAATACTTACTTTTAAGTGTATTTTGTAACGTATTCCATTACATTGGTTAATCTTTGTACTGTATTCCGAATACTAGAATACTTCCTCATAAAAAATTCAAGTGTGAATGTGTATATTATTTGTAGCTACTCCAGGTTGGATTGCAAAAGGCCTGTTAGTGCTCAGCATGTATTGACTATCAAAAAATAAAACAATTGCACTTAAATTATTTTATTAAAATTTTTAAAGTGTCAACATACATTAATTCTGGTTTGCGTAATAAAGTGATGCCGTGCTTGAGAACATAGCACCACAACTTTTTTTTAACCTTGCATGTTTAAAATAAAAATCTGCCTTCGTATTTCACAGGGCAAAAAATGCTATGCCACAAAACATTGTATATAACATTGGCAAAAAGTGCAAGCAAAACTCAGGAAATATTGGGCTGAATCCAACATTTTCATGACAAGCAAGAAAACTTCAACAACTGGAGAACAAAAACCACAGGTTTTAAGCTATCAACCTACTATTTTGAATCAACACTCCAAAAACTGCAGTTGTAGCGCAGCAAAAGTGACTGATTTCACACTGGAACAAAATCTCTTCTTACCAATTTTTTAAATTCCATGCAGCATGCATAATATATTGGTCTAATTTAAAAAATGAACCAATTTATCATGTGTACAATTTACGAAATCGGTAAAAGGCTGATTTGACTTCCACAGGCAATCAACTACCCACACTTTTTTACCTCTGCTGTGTTGTAAAATGATGTAGTCACAACAATAAATAGAAAAAAGGGCCTTTATTTTCGTACACTAACATGCTGTTGGAAACAGACGCCCATGACTGCATATCACAATATTAAAGAACGTTAGCAAACATAACTCAAATTCGGCCAAAGTTAAAACTTACAGCAACTGCAAGAAAACGAAAAACCTACGTCACGCTATATTTAAGACACTGTCAAATCATCCACTATAAGTAAAGGTAAATGCAAGGACCACGGTTTAAAAAAATACTTACAAGAAGGTGTTTCTTCAGGTTGGAGGTAGAGTCTTTGGATGCTGATAGAAAGTTGGTTGCTGGTAGACAAAGATTGCACTGCACTGTGAAGTTTCGTCCAGTACTCCTCTCCTTTTTCAGAGTAAAAAGGTGCTTGAATTTCCAGGACGTGAATGCACTTCTTTCATTACTGGAAGGTGGATTCTGCGGTGTTTGTGGCTCTGAGCACACTGACTCCTGGTCTGAATCCATATTTGACCACGCACATGAACGCTGATGGCTGAAGCATGGGCTGAAACTATTAGCTAGCCAGCTAGTTAGCGGGAGCAGGCCTGGCCTGGAGCCAGAATAGGTGGGCACAAGAACGAGCGTGTTACTACGGGAACGCAACACGTCTTTTTTATTTAATTATTTAATTATTTTTTTAATTTATTAATTTTTAGTTTGGTAAACTTAAAATGAAAAATACACGAGTATTCCAATGGCAAAGTGAAAGTAACTGTATTCTAAATACCATGTTTAAAAACAGTAACTGTACCAGATTACAGAATACTTAGAATTAGTATTTTAAATACGTAACGGCGGTACATGTATTCCGTTACTCCCCAACACTGGGTAGTGCACAGTTCCACTGGCTGTTGTAGAGAAGCGCCTCTGACCTGAAGAGTAGTCTCTCCACTTTTCTGTGTTAATGAATCTGTCTGACCGCGCTCTCTTGCACATGAACTGCTGGAGGATTAGCTCCTTCTTTCTCTCACTGTGGCTCCTGTTGCTGACAATTTTAATGGATGCTCTTTGCTCGTCAGATAGTTGTGGGCTTACTGAAGGGGACCATGATTGCCTTTGCTTCAGGAGAGTAGTTATGGATAACAGTTCAAACTGCTCATTTCACTCACTTCATCTGCCTATGCAGTTGATGCTGGTAGGAAGATGTTTTTCTTTGACTTTAATGTCATGACTCCTTGATCACACTTTTATGCATTACCTGTGACATCTGCATGTCACTGAATAAATTGCATTTCTTTTGATCTGAATAGGCAGACATCCAAGGCCCCAACATAAGATTTTCTAGAAAAAAGAGAATAGTAGTTCTTCTTACTGGATACTTTATCATGTTGTAGACTCTAGCCTCTGCTGGGGATGAATAGACAGCTGCTGATATTCCTGCCTCTGGAACTGACAGAGAGGCAAAAACTCTCTAATGAAGAAGACTTGGTTCCCATGAGCGCGCAAATGCATCTTTGTCAGTGTCACACTGACAAAGATGCAGCATCTTTCTTTAGTTTTTGACCAAATGACGTGACATCAGCCTCAGCTGTACTTTTTGTGCTAATTACCAAATGTTAGCATGTAAACATTCTGAATTAATTTGGTCACAATGATGAACATTTTACTAAACTTTGACATGTTAGCATCATCAGTGTGCACATGTTAATGATAACTACTGTTTTTTGCTTGTATTATTTTTGTCCTTTTAAAGTAATCTAAATTCCTAATGCCTAGTATCCATTTGAAAAAGACAATCTGTAAAGTTCAGTTAGTTCACCTCATATATTACCGGTCTTTTTAGCTGTTTTAGTCTGCTACCTGTGGCACAGTATCGTTTGAGTTTTCTAATGTAACGTTAGAATTAGAAAGGCTTTGGAGTCTGTCCATATAAATTTGTGGGTACAAATTAATACTAAAGCAATGAAAGTACTAACTCATAAACATAAGTGCTCCAACCTAACTGATCATAGAAAATTATTGTAGATAGTATTCCCCTTTAGGCTGGGAGTCTTAAAATCCTAACTCTTACGTGACAAGAAACTTTACATTTATTTTTCTCTCTAATATCAGATATGCACGCAAGGTTGAAAGTAATGGTGCATCACACACTGCAGGATGTCACAAAGACTGTTGTGCCAGAGAGAGAAATCAGGGAGCAGTGCACCAGCTCACATGATCTTGTGGAAACAGAAGCAAACAAAATGGAGGGTGTGGTGAATCATGTCAGTGAGAAAACAACAAAAGCAGAAGGCTTGTCTGGATGAGAAAATGGAAAATGCAATCAGCACAGTTTGACTTATTAAGTGAGTGCTGGGGGCTAGATTTGATCATCTGTAACTAATGTTGGCCTCAAATAGTAGAATGTTTAATGTTGTTTGGCTACAGCAATAGCTGCCCTGGGTGCTTCTGCAATGATCCTACCTATCTTGATTGTAAATTGTTAATATCAAACATGTTCATTCTTCATTATTATTGTCATCACAAGGTGGTTTAGATTCTAATTGGTCATGGTTAAAAGGAATAACAATAAGTATCATTCTGAAAACGGTAACAAATATGAGTCTTCTGCCTTAAAGTGTGGTATTTTGTCAACCCATCCATCCACCTTGATCTCCTCTCTATGTCTAATTTCTGCAGTTTAAGCTACCACACCTCACCTCCTCCTAGTCATAATTATTATGACCACCAGATTGTGTGGTCACTCGAAGTAAATTTGTGGTCTTGGGACCTTTGTTAGAAGTTTAACAATAAACATAGATTATAGTGAGCAACTGTACAAATGGAGAACTATGTGGTCATTTTTTTGTGGATGGACAATCTCCACAAATCACAAGGCATGAGTACTACATCTCAGTCTGCAACATACTGTTCATCTGGCTACATCAGTGCCTTTTTCTTGATAGTCTTTTGCATATTTACCTTCAAATCTCCTTTACAAAAGTAAATTTCCAAGATTTTAGTAATGTTCTTTAAATTTAACATTCTAGGTAATATAATATATACTAGTAATATTCCTGCCATCCTCAGTTTATAAAATGCTACATATTACTACATACACTAGACTGTTGACTAAACCATTCTGCTATCTCCATTTAAAAATAAATGAGTGAATTATGATGCTTTATTCTTCTTTTATCAAAAGCACATTGTTTTTTGTTTTTAGAAAATGCTGTACAATTGAAATATATTTGATGTCATTATAAATTTTAAATTCTTTGTAATCTTCCCAGTGGACATTGCTAACAGCAAGTGACTTTGGCCCGTTGACACTGAAACTGAAACAACAGCGCATTCATAGACTCAGTGTCAGGTTGGCAGCTGCCAGGCCCAGATAGCGCCCTCTCCCGCTTTCTCTTGTAGTATCTGATGTGTTACTTATCGTATGGAACTTGGGCGGTATGGTCTATTACAATGGAATGCGTTCTCCTTTTAGAAGGGACCCTTATTAGGGTACCTATGTCCAAGAGTTTGAGTGATGGAGCTCTTGGGTCTAGGAGAAAGATTGACAGGGCCCTCTGTTTGCTATTTTGGTCTTTTAGCTGAAACTATTTGTTGTGACTGCATATTTGCCCTCCTTGTTTAGAGCATATAAAAGGGACCTCCAGTTGGGGTTCGGAGAGGTTCGTTTGGCTGAATTCTCCCAGAATGTCTTTGTCTGACTGATGCTGTTCTTCCTTATAATAAACATATTATTGAGTAAGTCAGTGTCAACGGACGTTTTCTTCCTAACCTGCACATCACAGAGAAACTACGACATTTAGTGGCGACGAGGATGGGATCGGAAGTGATCTTCTACAGCTGCTGACAGCTCCAGTGCGCTCATCACCGCTTCAAAATAAAAGATGCGTCAGAAAGGGTGAGTGTTTTTCTCACAATTATTTGGAGCGCTGATTTGCTCGTGGGAGCTGTGGGGTTTATGCTGGTGGGTTGCTCTGTAAAGAATTGTTGTGCACTGACGTTTTGTGATGTGTGGGTGATGGGAGCAATGTTCTGTCTAAATTGGGATTTATTGCGCATAAATAGAAAAAGCGGGGAATAGAATAGAGTAGACAGATAAATATTGGGATAAATGAAATAGAAGTTGAAGTGAGATACATAAATGTTGAAGTGAGACTGTAGGAAGACAGTATTGAAACCAAAACAGTAGATTTTACCCCTGGCCATGAGTTAGTAATTGGCAAAATAAAAAGAGATGAAAGGGAGATAGAGTTTAAAAAGACTGACAAAAAGAAGGCCCAAGGAGCCTGTGAATAGATGCGTTTTTCGCTGAGTTGAAACGGAAAGTAGAAAAGGAAAAGCCGCAGATTTGGACAAAGCCCTCTGGGAGGCAGGTAGCACTGGCCACAAATCCTGTTATGTGAATAGCCTACATGTAATGGGTCAGTTCATAGAACTGGGGGTGTAGATTTTAATTTGGTCATAGATGAAGTTTCTTCAAGTTCCCACTGTAGACGTATGGTTTCCGAAGAAGCTTTTCGATTTGGTTATTTACGCCCCGTGGTAGCACAAATTTTGTTGATATGGGAAAAAGAGTTACAAGAGCGGCTTAAAGCATGCTGTTAGATTATGAATGACTCGAGCCTTTGATTGGATGCTGAGTGTGTTCTGGACGATGTTGAATAGGCCTATGTGCTTTATTTAGTGGTTTTGCTTTGTTTAATTGTGGGTTGAATGATTGTTTCTATTTTATATGTGTGCTGACGGCTGCATCTGGGCAGTGCTTTGTTTCAGCTGGCCCCTGCCCCTGAGTGTGTGCGCATGTTGCTGTTGTGTGTGAAAGATGGATGTGCGTCTGTAATGTGTAAATGAAGTATATAATAGATTTCTTGTTGAAAATATGTACATATAGGTTGGGATTTAATCATCTAAAAGGAGAGATGTTTCTGTTTCTTTAGTGTTGAAAATTTGTAAGCCCTTCTGTCTGCTAAAACATATGAGCCCCATTGAGGACTTTTTGCAAGTTTGACAATATAATAAAATAAATGAGTCTTATAAAGGATTAAGGTGAACTGATGATGCATGTGAGCCTCATGGTGGATGTTTATATATTTGATAAAACGTGAGCCTTGCGGAGTCCAAGATACCAGCGAGGACATTCTGTTTGTATAAGCATAAATGAATACCGTAGTGGGAAAACATACAGGGAAAGAAAACTCCAATGAAGTTTTTTAGGGTCAGATGATACATTTTGATTTTACGGCCTCTTTGGGGTTTCCGTTTATGTTCATCTGCCATAAATTACTTTGGTAGGATATTTTTGTTTTTCTCAGTGTAATAGTATATCTGAATCTGAATCTGACTCCTAGTATATAACTTCTTAAAGAAATAGAGGGAAGATAGGTTTTCTTGCTAAATGAACAGATTCTGTATTTGGCTGTTGATATGGATATTGCCTTGGTTATACTGTGCATTTTTTGACTCTGTGCCTGTAATACTGGGCTGAGGTGATTTAAGTGGTGTTGATGCTTGATGTTCACTCTCTGGTGGTCAGGAGAAGTGTTTGTTGATTTTAAGAAGTGGAGTGAGGAGTGCTGTTCTATTTTAAGTTCGTTCATCCTGAGCAGAGGGGTGTTCCCACTCCCTCCTGTCCTTCTGGATGAGTCTTATCGTATGGTACATGATTTGAGAGCAGTAAATGAAGTGGTTGCTGATTTTCCAGCTGATGTGCCGGATCCTCATACTTTGTTAGCCCAAATTCCTCCAGAGGCTGCATATTTTACAGTGTTGGATCTGTGTGGAGCGTTTTTCAGTGTTCCACTCAGTGTAGAAAGCAGAGGCTTGTTTGGGTTTACATACAATGGACAGTTCTATGAGTACAAGATATTGCCGCAAGGATTTAAACACAGTCCTCACATTTTCAACAAAGTGTTGAAAGATGACTTAGCAGGAATAGATCAAGTTCTGAATAGTACTGTTGTACTGTTGATGACATTATCATTTGTTCATCAACAAAAGAAACATGCCATGAGGATCCGATTAAGTTGTTGCGAATATTGGCCGAGAGAGGACATAAAGCCTCTCAGAAGAAATTGCAGTATTGTCAGAAGAAGGTGATTTATTTGGGTCAGACAATAACCCAAGGACGCAGAAGCATTTCTGACAGCCATTTGGAGGCTATTTGGATGGCTCCAAAACCGAGAACAGTGAGAGAGCTGATGACGTTTCTTGGCATTGCTGGCTATTCTTCAGCATGGGTAGAGGATTATGCCAGTTTAACAGGACCTTTGAGGGACATGATTAAGGATACTGGGAATGCTCAACTTCATTGTAATCTCACATGGACACAAGAAGGTCTCCTGGCATTTGATACGATTAAACAGAGGCTACAGGAAGCTCCAGCGCTAGCGCTGCCAGACTACTCTAAGAACTTTTTGCTCTATGTGTCTACTTCTGTTGAAGGTAGATATGCATGTGCAGTTTTGTGTCAACCAACGGGTACAGGGACAAGTCCTCAGCCTGTTTCCTACTATTCTACTGCCTATTCAGGAGTAGAATTGGGGTTGCCACTGTGCTACAGAGCAATGGTGGGAGTTTATCTGATGTATGACAAGGCATCATCTGTAACTATGGGATACCCAGTGACAATTCTCACCCACCATAGTCTCAGAAATCTTCTGAATTATGGTAAATATACATTGACTATGCCAAGGCTCAGAGACTATTATAGACTCTTAGAGCAAGAAGATATCACCCTGGTGAGGTGTACTACATTAAATCCAGCTGAGAATTTGCCAACTCCAGAGGATGGGGAACCGCATGATTGTGTTCAGGAAGCAGAGAAATACTCGAGGCTCAGGTCAGATTTGCAAGCCTTTCCGTTGCATGAGCCAGACTTGGAATACTGGACTGATGGATCCTGTTATCGAATAGGAGACAAATTGTGTGCTGGATATGCAATAGTGAAATTTCAGGGAGATGGATTTGTTGTTGAGAAAGCGGAGGTAATTCTACAACCTGCCTCTGCACAGTTGGCTGAACTTGTGGGGCTGACTGAAGCATGTCTGTTGGCAGAAGACAAGCAGGTGACGATATACACAGATTCGGCGTATGCCGATTCGGCACAAAAGAGTATGGTTTTTGGGCACCATACTTGCTTGAGCAGATTGATTATGTCATAGGCAGGTGTACTACTTGCCTTAAGCATAATGTTAGGAGGGGAGTGATGGTTCCTCCTGGGCATATTCCAACTCCAAAAGGCCCAATGCGTGAGCTAGTTGTGGATTTTGTTGACATGATAAGACCAGTTGGGGGTAAGAGATACATGCTAGTCGTGGTTGACAGGTTTTCACGTTGGCCTGAAGCGTGTCCAACCAAGTGAAAGGATGCTCAGTCTGTTGCTAAGTTCTTATGCCGTGAGGTCATAAGTAGATGGGGACTTCCAGATCGAATATCCTCAGACAATGGGAAGGAGTTTGTGGATAAAACGGTAAGACTAATCCTACAAAAATTAGGAATTAAACAACGTTTGGGTGCCGTTTATCATCCACAAAGTCAAGGTATTTGTGAGAAAATGAATGGTGTGTTGAAAAATCGTATTGTTAAAATCTGTCAACACACAGGTTTGAATTGGGTAGCAGCGCTTCCATTAGCATTAATGGTGTGTCGTTCGAGTGAGCTCTGTGATTTGCGTACGACACCTCATGAGTTGGCTACAGGAAGACGGATGCCAACACCTTGTTTGCGTACAAGTGGAAAGGGTCCAAGTTTGGCACTTCTGGAAGATGAAATGCGAGCGTACGTTAAGTACATGGCTGCTTTGCATAAGCGAATATCCACATATGTTTCTGACAGGCAAAAACAGGACGAGGCGCAAGAGAGGCTCGATGAGCAAGAGAAGAACATGGTGCAGCCTGGAGACAAGATATTTGTAAAAGTGTTTAGAAGGAAGTGGTTTAACGAACGCTGGGACCATTTGGAGTTGTTCGCACCACTGGAACTGCAATACAGGTTAAAGGGTCCCCGACGTGGTATCTCATCGCATTGTGTGAAAGCACCAAGGGAAGAGGTGCCACACTCACAGAGCAGAGATGATGAGGACTTAAGAGTACCAGGAGAATCTGCTGAAGAAGCAGTGGTACATGAGGACCTCCAAGGCCAAACTCCAGAGGGAGATGTGGTTGATGATTCTGAGCATACTTCTGATGATGCCAGAGGTGACTTTTCAGTCAATGGACAGGAAAGAAGATTTGGAGACGTTGACTTACAACACGTCCCAGAAACAGCAGAGTCCGTTTCTCAGGAGTGTGAGACGAAGACTCCAGAGGGCTATGTCGCCTCTCCAGGAGCGTCAGCGGACCCACTTGGATCAAGGAGTCCAAGGCCAGTCCGGAGAAAGGTCAGACCAAGACGTTATGAGGACTAGGATTGAGGTGGCTTTTGGGAAGTCAGTTCGGCTTCCATGTCGGTGTACAAAAGGAAGTAGTGAAAAACTGGTTTATTGAGTTCAGTGGGAAGATAATCATGGCAGAGATCTTGATTTATCAGACACATCGCCCTCAGGAAAGTTTGTGTTCAGTAATGATCCCAAGACGCTGACGATTGGAGGAGATTGTAGCCTTTATCTACGTAGGTTTTACTTAGAGGATCAAGGTGACTATAGATGTTATTATTATGAACTACAGGAGCATGGTGTGCAGTCAAAATTGGGGGTTAGTGTTGTGACTTCAGTGGAGATAAATAAGAGTAGGATTAAAGAATCTCAAGTTGTTGAAGAACCACAAAAGGTGACAACTATGGCACCAACTCTTTTGCCAACAACTGGAAAAATGAAGAAGGCATCCATGTCTTTGGTCCCAAAGGATGCTGATGCATTACATTTGACTACAGTTGTGCCGCAGATGATTTCTGACAAGGTGGCTACTATGCCGAGTATTATTCCGGCTACAACTCCAGCTATTGCTTTAGTTACTACTATGGTAGAGAAGAGTGTGGCAAAACCAGTGGTGACAACGTCTACTTCTGTTGCACCTAGAAAGGTAGTCAATGAGGAGTTTTCTATTGATACAAAGATGACAACATCCGCATTAAGTTCAGAGCCTGCAAAGATGATGCCGACACCTGTTGTTATATCTATGACATCTACAACATTGAAAGAGTTGAAGAATGTGAAGCATAAGTCCCAGATAGAGTTAGAGGGTGAATTGTCTAATGGTGGTAAGCAATTGGAAAGTCATGAGCCAGTTGTGGAGAACAATGAAGTGGGTTCATTGAAGACAGTTCAGATAAATGTATCAGATGTAAATAATGAGGTTTATGACTGGGTATTGGAAAATGGGACTGAGCCTTTGCGTTCATTACAAAAGAGAGACACTGTATGGAAGGCATATGGTTTTGACTCCGCGGTGTTGAAAATTGCAGACCAATGGGCAAGTAAGAATTTGTGGTTTCAGCAGGTAACTCATTCTGTGAGATCAGTTAGTAATTTGAATTGTCCGTGTCTGGTGAAAATATCATCTCCAGGCACATGGCTTTCAATTTTGGAGACGGTACCGAATCCATTGGCTGCTCAATGTCAATTGAATGCATTAACATGGTTGTTCTATCATCAGCAGTCACTGGCAGCTGCATTGAAGGCTTTGTGGGTGACTCTATTTCGGCCAGGATCCCTTTGTTCTTGGCTACGGACATTGCAATATGTGAATTTGTTGGACCGACATGAGAATATACTGACGGCAGTTCCTGATGTGCTAGATGTAAAACCTGTGAGAGCTTTTGGTTGCTTCTGTTCGAATAATACTCATAAGGGACCTGGGATGTTTATGGGAATATCCCGTTGTAATGAATATAGGATGCATTTAGGTAAAGGAAAACTTGTAAATCCTCATGAATTGTTTCCTGTAACTTTCCGTTTACCCTATAACCAGAATAAGACTGTGTGGGTGCGTGACCGTCTTTTGCCTGCAAACGTCACTGTAGGAAATTTTCAGGATGTTTGGTGGATTTGTGGTGATAAGGCATATTTGTTTTTGCCATATGGATGGACGGGGTGTTGTTATATGGCAACATTGAAACTCCCGTATGAGGTTTTGGCTGTCAAAGACACCACTGCAACTGACAAAGTTCAGTCTAATGTTGCTTCTACAAACAGGAGGAGAAGAGAACTGGCACAGTTTCACAGTTTAGAGTCCTATCATTGGAGGATAAGTTTGGGTGAGAAGTGGGGCATAGGACTTCTTCCGTGATATGGTGTTACGTTTTTGGCTGATCATATTGATAATATTACCTATACCCTACAGGGTTTTGCGAATGAGACCATAAGAGGCTTTGGATTTCTGTCAAATACTCAGAGGAGTCATAGATTGACCTTGTTGAAACATGATATGGCTCTGGATTACATTTTGGCTAAACAGGGAGGTTTATGTGTGGCTTTGAATTTAACTGGAGATGCTTGTTATACATTGATTCCGGATACTTCTGACAACATCACTAGTGTGATAGATGCATTGCAGCTTATTAGGGATGCGTTTGGTCCATCAGAAGGTGCTGGATGGTCTGCTAATGCTTGGCTGGAGGACCGATTGGGTCCAGTGGGAGCTGTTTTAGTCCAGATTTTGATAGCTGTTCTTTTGTCACTGTGTGTGATGTTTTGTTTCTGTACGTTGTTGTTGACCTTTGCGAAGGCTATGATACTGAGATGGGTTGGTGTTGTGATGCCGGGTGACAATGTTCAGTTGCCATTATTGAGTGGCAATAACGTGAATAAGGATGAGGAGGAAGTTGTCATGGGAAGTCAGGTGGTAGATCAATATCCATTTTGACTGTCTGATTTTGTGGTATTCCTGATATTTCCTTTTTTGATGTTACTTAAAGGGGGAAATGGGAATTCATATTATGGTGTTTGAATGGTTTTTGACTTTTGAGTTTGAGTTTTGATTTTTTCACTTTTTATCCTTTAGTGTATGGCCATATATTATACTGTGTTTATTGCTGCAAGATACTGGCTGGTGGTCTTTTTCTTCTCAGGACACCATCTGGAAAATTGAGAAAAGAGCGGCTGTTGTTCAGAGACCCCTACAGCCGAACGAACTGAATGCTCAGAAATGGACAATGGAGAAGGAGGGAGAATCCTGAATGAGGACACTGGAGTGACAGCATATTACGACTTCAGGAGCTGCTGCTGAAGAGCGACAGTTTGATGTATTCATGTTCTCATATATACTTACAGTATTGGATTTTGTTTTATTATATATAATCTGTTAGATGTTTATTCTTGTTTACACTTCCTATGTAGGGGGATGTTTGAATTAGTGATAACTCCAGCATGGTTTATTTTACTTTTGAGTTTATATCTATATGATTGATGTGAATTGTTTATGATAGGGAATTTCATCCCTAGGAGGTGAGTACATTGGGATCTCAGGTGTTTTCTTTCTTTTGCAATTGCTAAGGGACAGTAATGTTAGGCAGGAGCAGGTCCATTGAAGGGTGTGATGGGTCGACCAGCCTGACTTTGGACAATTTTTGGGGTTTTAATTTCTGTGATTCCCAAATGTATTTACTTCCATCTATTTCAAATGATTGTTTGATTCTTTTCTAATTGGAATGGAGTACCATATGTGGTCGCCTAGGCAGAGGGACCATGAGAGAATTTTCCTGTCTTGATTGGTTGATGGATAGTTTGGAAAGATAGCTGCCAGGCAGGTTTTTCGCTCTCACACTCCACAAATTTACTATGTTGCTGAGCTTGGGCTGTGATTAGCACAGACAAAAGGAAATGTAAGAGACATTCGGTGTAATTCTTGTGTAACTGATGCTATAATGATGTTTTCGATGCCTTATCAGCGTCGAAGGGGAGAAATGTAGTATCTGATGTGTTACTTATCGTATGGAACTTGGGAGGTATGGTCTATTACAATGGAATGCGTTCTCCTTTTAGAAGGGACCCTTATTAGGGTACCTATGTCCAAGAGTTTGAGTGATGGGGCTCTTGGGTCTAGGAGAAAGATTGACAGGGCCCTCTGTTTGCTATTTTGGTCTTTTAGCTGAAACTATTTGTTGTGACTGCATATTTGCCCTCCTTGTTTAGAGCATATAAAAGGGACCTCCAGTTGGGGTTCGGAGAGGTTCGTTTGGCTGAATTCTCCCAGACTGTCTTTGTCTGACTGATGCTGTTCTTCCTTATAATAAACATATTATTGAGTAAGTCAGTGTCAACGGACGTTTCTTCCTAACCTGCACATCACAAACATCAGAGAAACTACGACACTCTCCTCCCCTTTCTTCCTTTTTAGGTGATCCATGGAGTAATTGCAGGTGTTCTGCATCATCACCATCATCAGCCGGTTCAGGAGCAGGTGGAATGCTGCCAATCAAGCCTCACACACTCTACAATATAATCAGACACCACTCACCTCCCAGTGCCGGATTGTGACACAGCCTGTAACTGCTCACTCATGTACCACAGCCTTTGAAACTACTGATTCTTGTACCTGTAGTAACTCTGGTTGTCCTCCTTTGTCCTAGCTCCAGATCCACCTGCTCCTGCTTGGACTCACCTGGGTTCTCCATCACTTCCCTCTCTTCGTTCCTTCAGCACCAGAGATTCACTCACCGGAGCCGACTCGGCCACTTGGTGTTCTCACCATCACCTACCAGCCGCTGCAATTTGCCTTGGATCACATGCACCGAGAGGTTTCCAGTTGGAGCCCAGTCCGAGCATCAGTTATTTGAATTGTTTTGTAATTTGTTTCTGATAGTTATAGAGTTGCTTCATATTAATGTTTCAGAGCCTTAGTAGTTGAAGTTATAGTTTGTATCATAGTTGCCTGAGTAATTTGCGAGCCTATAGTTTCGTTGTAGTTTTGAGTCGCGAAATCTTAGAATTGTTAAAGTATGAGCCTTTCTTGCCTGGGTCTTAACCACCATGAGTTAGTGCCCTTAGTTTTTGTAATTAGTCCTCCTCGCCACTAGTTGTAGTGAAGTGCCTTTCTTGAGTTTTCCTAGGATTAATTCTGGTTGTTATTTTCCTACTTCGACTTGTAGTCTGCTCTCAGTCCTGAAAATAAACACCTTAACATTACACCAGTGTGTCTGCTCGTTTCCTGCGCTTGAGCTCTATTGCAAATTGTAACACTCAGTGATAAAGGCACATGACAAATGTAAGGATATATGTATAATGTATTCACTGTATCTTGAAAAGTGCTAGATATGAAAGCACAGTGCCGTATCATATGCACACCATCTTTAAACAAGACTGTTCAGTTTACTCTACTCATAGCCCAACATCATATTCCCACTTTCCTCTTGCCTCTCAGTCAAAATAATTTTATTTTGTTGGAGAGATTTAAAAGCATTGAAAGAACTTGATTATGAGAGAAACACCTGAACAGAAAATTGATGACCTAGCAAATAGTATATATACATAAGTATCCTCATTGTGTAAAAACAAATAGGGTTTGGGCTGAGAAGCAGCAGGTTCAGCAGTTTTCGATCTATATGAACATAACAGAACAATGTGAAACCTTTGTTTTCTCCTGCAAGGCATTTCCTCTGAGTGCAGCTGTTTCTGCTACCAGGTGTTATTATGTTGGTTTTTCATCAGTCACAAAATACAGTTTTTGTAAGGTGACAAAATAGTGTCATTTTCATTTGTGGATGGTGTCACAAGGGGTTCAGAGACTCAGGTGCAGACAGCATGGGGTGGGTTGTGAGAACTCAAATGCAGACTCAAGCTACAGGCAGAGAAGCCAAAGTCCAATTAAACAAAGCAGGCAAACTACAGAATAAAACTACACTCAACAAAAAGAGAAACTCACTGGACGAAAATGCCACACTTGGAGACAAGGACCAAATCTATTACTAAATAAACTAATCCAAAAAACCCTACAAAAATACTCCAAGGTAAATCCTACAAAACTAAAGCAGAAATAATTAATCAAGGAAACAAGACGGGGTACTCACAACAACGGGGGGAAACTAAACTAACGGGGAGTAAACAGGCTTTGAGAAATCCAGGAGACAAAACAGGTAACAGCAGACGTGGAGACAGATGGGAGCAGTTAAATATACAGGGGGAAGAGAAAGGTCCATGGGTGGAATTGTAGTCTGAAGATGAAGCAGGGATTAGAGGGAAGCCAAAAGGGAACTGAGTCCATGTGAGGATCTGCCATCTATGGTCTGGCAGGGAGTGACTGAATGAGGTGAAGAAAGAATAGAATAGCCACTTTGTCAACCAGAACATACACATACATATAGTAAGCAGGTGAGGTTGTGGGCATGTGAGCTGATTATTGCAATGAGTGTCACCTGCAGTAATCAGCAGAGTGCAGACAGGTGAATGAGAGAGAGACAAGCGAGACAGGCAGACAGACGCAGAGACAGACAGATGCAGAAAGATGGAGCCAGAGGGACAAGGAGAGAGACAAAGAGAAAGCAAAGACATGTTGAAAAATAAGAGCTTTATTAAACAGTATAGCTGCAATAGTTCTCAATCAATCAAACTTTATTTATATAGCACTTTTCATACTGTTAAAATGCAACACAAAATGCTTTACAGTACTTAAAAACAAGAAAACCCATCCCTCCCTCCCTCCATATATACATATATGCACACAACTACACACGCACGCCCACACACACACACATTTGTGGAGGCTGGCAGGACAGGCGAGGTCGTTCCAGAGGGTGGCCCAAGGGATGCAGTTCTTCCAAGAGCTGGGGAGTAGTTTTATGGTGGAGAAACCACTCAGGAGGATGGCGACAAAGGAGCCAGGCTCCGTGTCTGCTGGGATTTTCCCTGGCTGGATCACACTGTTACGGGGAGGTCACAGAATTCAGGTGAAGACACAGAAATGGGGAGACAGGAGGAATAATGGGAAGTGCTTTATTAAAATGAAACAAGAGTTACCACACAAAAGGGACACTGGATTAAGTGGGAAAACCAAAACCAAACTCACTACAAAAATTTTCAAATACAAAAAGGGGGAAAAAAAACCTACAAACTAACCCAGAAATAACAAAACTACCAGAAGGGGTACTCATGGGGATTGGGAACTAATACGAAGGGGGAAACAGGCCAAGGAAATCCAGGGGCAGATGGAGACAAGACGGGAACAACAGGCTGGAGACAGAAGCAGGGCCGGTGAGAATCCAGGAGAAGAACAAAGGGAGATGGATGGAATCCAAAAGTGGGGAAGCAGAGTCTCAGTGGGGATAAACAGAATCCAAAAGGGAACAGAGTCTATGAAGGGATGTGAGTCTATGATCCGGTGGGGAGTGGGTGAAGGAATGAGGTTTATATAGCTGAAGGTGTGCTTGGAAACAGGTGAGTTGAATGGGCTGATTGCTGCAGCTGAATTACATCGTCTCAATCAGACTGCAGGCAGGCAGGAGATGTAGGGAGCAGGGAGAGAGAGCGAGACAGGAACAAGAGAGACAGGGAGAGAGAGATGACAAAAAGATACAGGGATCTAGACAGGTCAAAATAGATACAGAAGGAATGATATGAGAAAGAAGGAAAAAGAGGGAAAAGGAGGAAGGGCAGGAGCTGGAGCAGGGATCATAACAGTTAAAAGTTAAAAGAGTAAAATACATAAGATAATAAAGAATGATGAGAACATAAGAAGAATTTAAAAGGTCAGTTAAAAGCCTGATTAAAAAGGTTTGTCTTTAACCTTCTTCAAAAAACATCGGTAGTCCTGAGGTTCTCCGGCAGACTGTTCCACAGGCGGGGGCCATAATGGCTAAATGCTGCCTCACCGTGGGTTTTAGTTTTGGCTTGTGGTATAGTTCAAAGGCCGGTGCCTGAGGACCTTAGGATCCGCAAGGATCAATATGTTAAAAGAAAATCAGATAAATAAGAGGGCGCAAGGCCTTTAAGACTTTTAAAAACTAATAAAAGGACCTTAAAATCTATCCTGAAGAGGACAGGGAGCCAATGCAGTGACTTTAAAATTGGTGTAATGTGTTCCTGCCCTCAGGTCCTGGTCAGCACGCGTGCAGCTGAGTTTTGCAATAATTGTAGATTTAAAATACTCTTTTTGGGAAGACCAGAGAGCAAGGCATTACAATAGTCTAAATGAGAAGAGATAAAAGCATGCATTAGCACCTCCGTGCTGGCCTGAGAGAGAAATGGGCGGACTCTGGCTATATTCTTCAGATGGTAAAAACCTATTTTTATGATATTTTTAATATGTGGGATAAAATTCAGCTCAGAGTCAAAAATCACACATGGTTTTTTGCAGATCGTGTCAGTTTAAAATCTTGCAATTTCGATAAAAGTTTCTCTGGCATTCAGGACCTATAACTAAAACCTCAGTTTTTCCCTGGTTGAGCTGTAGGACGTTCACTGCCATCCATGACTTGATGTCAAAAATACAGTTTAAAAGGGTATCTATTGGCCCTGTGTCATCAGGAGACATGACAATGTACAGCTGTGTATCATCAGCGTAGTGATGAAAACTGATGCCATGTCTCCTGATGACATCCCCAAGAGGAAGAATGTAAAGGTTAAAACGAATGGGACCTAAAATTGAACCTTGGGGAACCCCACACCTAATTTCATGGGTTCTTGAGGAACACATATCCACACTTACATAAAAACATCGTCTGTGAGGTAAGAATTGAACCAGTTAAAAACAGTACCAGAGAGGCCGACCAGGGGTCCGTTTCACGAAGCAGGTTCAACAAACTCTGAGTTTAACCCTGAACTCTGAGTTGATCTACTCTGAGATAGAAAACTCTGAGTTTTCGGTTTCACAACGGCTGATTCGAGTTGGTTAAATCAACTCGGAGTAGTTTCACCCGGAGTTGAGCGCGTGCACCACAACTCTGAAAAGCCAGTATCAATGGAGTGCCGATTCGACGAGTCACCATGGCAACGAGGAAGCGGAGGACTACACCGCTTGAATTGGAAATCTTAATGCGCTTATATAGCGAGTTTGAGCACGTTTTTAGAAAGAAGTGCAACACCTGCAGCTGCAAAAGAGAGGGAGACGGTGTGGGAGAACATTGCTGCCCGGGTCAATGCGGAAGTTTAAATCACAATAATATTACAGGGAAACTGTTTGAATAGTAGACTATTAAGTTATTTCATTTAGGTGCAATCCCGCGGGGGAGAAGGGCATGTGGCAGGAGCTGAAGATGAAATATAAAAACATTTTTAAAACATGTTTTAAAGTCGGCATAATCTCATGGAGCTACCTCAGTTTGATCATGTTTTACATTGTAAAGTAGCCTAAATATTAAGTGGCTGTTTGACTGTGCAGTGGTTTTATCCCACACACAGCCTAAATGTCTGCATCCATATCATGTTCTGTTAAATAATTAAGCCTATTTAAACTAACACAGACTTCTACTCAGCCAAAAATATGTATATATATATATATATATATATATATATATATATATATATATATATATATATATATATATATATATATACATATATATATATATATACATACATATATACATATATACACACACACAGAGAGAGCCTTGATGGCTCTGACAGGTTTATGTCCAGGGAAAACCACAAAGATGGGTAAAAGTCGTTTCAGGGCCAGACACACATTTCTGACCGTCCTGCATACAGTTGTCTTACTGAAGTGCTCTGCATCTCCGACATTATATAAAAAAAACTTCCAGTTGCAAAGAACCGCAGCACAACACACAATATCTGCTGGGATGTGAGAGCATGACTGTGGTTGGTCATGTTGTAAATGTAAGGACGGATTAGGTTGTGTGTAGATTATGGACTGTGACGTGAAACGGTACCGCTCTAAAAGATACTTGTCGAGAAATGCGAGAACATCCATGCGCGGTCTGATAACAATCTCCTGACGAATATTTAATTCTCTGTGCAGTAATGCTGCTCCTTTATCCACTGGATCGTTAATAAAAGGACATCATTTTGACACACGGCAGAACTAGTGTTCTGCCTTTCAGGCACGTTTCAATGCATTTTAATAGAAGGACTTTTATTTTGAAACTACCACTCTTATTTTGACGGGCCTCGCAGCAACCGGACGTGCTGAGGAGAGAGTTTCCTCTGAGATGCAGACGGCAGACGCAGGCAGAGAGGAGACCACAAAGCACAGACTGTTTGACACGCAAATAACTAAGCACAAATCAGTTCCACTCCGGGCAGAAGCAACGCCTGTAGGTATTTTCATAAAGTAAGAGGGTTTTGTCAAGTTTTGTGATGGTAATTCGTGGTTTATTAGCTGCTAAAAGCGAACTTGGAAACTTTGTAAAAAGACATTGTAAATGCTGTGTTGAGAGATACGTTGTCAGAATATTTGTGCTAGGAGCAATAAGTTAAATACTAAAGGCCTACTGTTAAAATAATAAGTTAATTCATGCTAGGTTAAAAAGATAAGCTAAATAAGCCTCTTTTGGGCATTTTCTTTGGTTTGCCTGCAGTTGTGCAGCAGCCATTTCTAGTTTGTTTCAGGCACTGTGATTAACAAGGAAAAATAGCTAATTCTGTCTTTTGTATTTCTGTGTTTTGCAGTTTCACTATTATTTGTGCTCAAGATGGCAAGCGTGTAATTAAAGCCACAACTACAACGAGGACACGTCTTGTCTTTTGAGTCAAAGTTTAGCTAGCTGTCTAGTTGAAACACACACGTCTCAGCGAGGACAGTACAGTGAAAAGGCGAGAATTTCCGGAGTTCAGCTGAAAAGAAGATGGACGCCAAGCCAGAAGCAAGCAAGTCAGACAAAGGCTCCAAAACTGCAAAAAGCTCTCGCTCCTCCACATCTAGCACAGCAATTCAAGCACGAGCCCAGGCCGAAGCAGCCAAAGCACGAGCTTCATACGCCGACACGGAAGCAAAGCTTAAAGTAGAAAGTGCAGCAAAGGAAGCAGAGTTGCAGTTAAGCAAAGCAAAGTTGGACGCAGAGTTAAAAGCACTGGAATACAAGAGAGAGGCAGCTGCAGCCATAGCACAAGCTGAAGCATTAGAAGCGGCTGAAGAATTGGAGTCAGACAAATCAGATTCAATTGCTCGAGAAAATTTAGAAAAGGACATTAAGACAAGAACACAGGAATATGTTGAAAAACAGGCACATCTTCAGTCACAGCCAAACCAAGCCACTGCAGCTTCACAATTCACAGGACCTGATTCAGATGGAAGTTTTGTAACGTGGCATGCCCCATCACCAAAGGACGTGCATGCGCAGACCAGTGAAAATAATGCTCAAGAAAATGCAGCTTTCAGCGACAATGATCTCAAACGTTGCAGCCATGCAAACAACTATGACGGGCAGAATGGACCCCAAGCGAAACCCAAGTCAACTCAATACGCTCACGGGTTTTCACTAAACGCTGCAGCACCATCGTATGTCCCACGAGGTATGGGCCCACCCATCAGCACAACATCGGATACAGAACACTTAGCTTGTTACTTGGCCCGCCGCAACTTAATAAGTACAAGTCTTTACCCGTTCGATGACAAACCCGAAAGTTACAGAGCATGGCAGTCATCATTCGTCAACACTACTGAAGGTGTAGGACTCACAGCCACTGAAACGTTGGATCTGCTAGTTAAGTGGCTCGGGACTGAGTCTGCCAAACATGTCAAAAGGATTCGATCAGTGCACGCAGGGAACCCAAATGTAGCGCTGGAGAAAGCCTGGGCACGCCTCCAAGAGTGCTACGCTGCACCTGAAGTGACAGAAAAGGCTCTGTTTAAAAGACTTGACAATTTCCCCAAAGTATCTGCCAAAGATTACAGCAAGCTGAGAGACTTGGGTGACTTGCTTATGGAAATTCAAGGTGCAAAAGAAGAGGGGTACTTAAAAGGACTCTCGTACTTGGATACTGCCAGAGGCATTGGCCCCATAATAGAAAAGCTTCCCTACGGGATTCAAGACAAGTGGCTCACAGTCGGCTCAAGGTATAAGGAAGAATACAAAGGTCAGTTTCCACCATTTGACTACTTCACCAGTTTCATCTGTAATGAAGCATGCAGGAGGAACGATCCAAGCTTTCTGTTTTCTCGCAGTCATGAAAGACAGCATGAAGCGCTTTCAAGGAGCTTTGGAAACAAAATATCAGTTCATAAAACTGAGGTTTCTACAGGGGCAAACCAGCCAACAAATCCACAAGTGATGCATCTCAAAGGACTAGAGAAAAACTGCCTTATCCACAACAAAGCACACCCACTGAGAAAGTGTAGAGCATTCAGAGCGAAAAGTATCGAGGAGAGGAAAACTATTCTCAAACAAAGTGGAATCTGTTTCAAATGCTGCGCGGCAACTAGTCATCTTGCAAAGGACTGCAAAGCCCAGGTAAAGTGTTCCGAGTGCAACAGCGACCACCACGACACAGCAATGCACATCAGCGTGCCACCTCAAGGTTCCACCAGGCCTGCTCCCCCAGCAAGAGACGGCGGGGAGGAGGAACAAACTGACATCGACACAGCAGTAAGTTCACAGTGTACTCAAGTTTGTGGTCCTGGGCTAACAGGTAGATCCTGCTCTAAGATCTGTCTGGTTCGAGTGTATCATCAAGGGCAACGTGGAAAAGCAGCCAACATGTACGCGATCCTCGACGACCAAAGTAATTGCTCCCTGGTCCGCTCAGACTTCTTTGAACTGTTCAATGTCAAAAGCCCTCTGTTCCCGTATAAACTAAAAACTTGTGCTGGGCCGCTTGAAACATCCGGACACAAAGCAGAAGGTTTCCAGATCGAATCTCTTGATGGAAAAAGAGTTCTCTCACTGCCGCCACTAATCGAATGCAACGAAATACCTAACGACCGTTCTGAAATCCCCACGCCAGATGCTGCTCGTTGTCACTCTCACCTCGAGAAAATTGCACAGTACATTCCGGAGCTTGACCCCAATGCGGAAATCCTGATCTTACTCGGGAGAGACATTCTGAGAGTTCACAAGGTTCGCCAACAAGTAAATGGTCCCCACAACGCTCCTTTCGCGCAGAAACTGGACCTGGGATGGGTCCTGATTGGAGACGTGTGTCTGGGAAATGCACACAAGCCTACAGTAAGCTCGTACAGAACCAACGTGTTAGAAAACGGCCGCCCTTTTATCTGCACGCCCTGCAACAGCTCTATCAAGGTGATCGAGAACACCTGCCAAGGCGGGGACCAAATAAGCAAATTCCGCAACAAATCACTGGAGACCTTGGGACAGAACGTGTTCAATGAAACAGCTTCTGACAATAAACTTGGCCCATCCATTGAAGACACAATCTTTCTGCAGCTAATGGACACAGAAATGTTTAGGGACGACTCAAAGCACTGGGTGGCACCCCTTCCCTTCAGACCTCAGCGTCAGCGGCTCCCCAACAACCGTGAGTATGCTCTGTCTCGTCTCTACTCCCTTCAAAAGACTTTGCGAAGAAAGCCAAAGGTCAAAGACCAATTTCTTGAGTTCATGAACAAGATCTTTCAGAACAACCACGCTGAGGTTGCTCCGCCATTGCTAGAAAATGAGGAATGCTGGTATCTGCCGACTTTCGGAGTCTTTCATCCACAGAAGCCACACAACATAAGTGTGGTGTTTGACTCAAGCGCAAAGCACTCAGGGATGTCTCTGAACGACACTCTTCTCAAAGGCCCGGACCTAAACAACTCCCTTGTAGGGGTTTTGATTCGTTTTCGAAAGGAACAAGTGGCTATACTTGCAGATATTCAGCAAATGTTCCACTGCTTCCTCGTTTGCAGCGACCACCGGAACTACCTGAGATTTTTATGGCACAAAGACAACGACATGTCCAAAGAGATCATCAACTATAGGATGCGGGTGCATGTTTTCGGGAACAGCCCGTCTCCCTCTGTGGCCATCTATGGACTCAGGAGAGCTATCAAGGAAGGGGCACACAAACATGGAGCAGACACAGTCAAGTTCGTTGAGCGCCATTTTTATGTTGATGATGGCCTCATCAGTGTGTCAACAGACAACAAAGCCATAAGCCTCCTCCAGAGAACTCAAGCCTCGCTCAGTGAATCAAACTTGAGGCTGCACAAGTTCGCTTCGAACAGCAGCGCTGTCCTGCAAGCGTTCGCCCCAGAAGATCGAGCAGTTCTCAAAGACTTGGACCTCAGTGATGAAGCTACTCCAGTGCAACGTAGCTTAGGCTTGATATGGGTAACCACTGCGGACACCTTCACATTCAAAGCATCTGAAGACAAAAAGCTTTTCACGCGCAGAGGTGTTCTGTCTACGGTGAACAGTATATTTGATCCCCTAGGCATGCTCGCCCCTGTAACCATTGAGGGCAAACATCTGCTGAGAGAGTTCTGTGCTGACAAGTGTGATTGGGATGCTCCCCTTCCTGAAGGAAAGCTAAAACAGTGGGAGTTATGGAGGGACTCTCTACAAGATTTGAACAAGCTGCACATCCCAAGAGCATATACTCCTACGTCTCTCTCTAAAGCTGAACACAAAGAGCTGTGTGTGTTTTCCGATGCATCTGTCAAAGCCATTGGAGCTGTGGCGTACCTCAGGACGATTCAAGCTGAAGGACAAGTCAATGTTGGATTCATTCTCGGAAAGGCTAAACTAGCTCCACTCTCCCAACCAACAATCCCACGTTTGGAACTGTGCGCTGCGGTACTGGCTGTGGAGGTTGCTGATCTCATCCAAGATGAACTGGACTTGAAGCTGGACTCTGTCAAATTTTTCTGTGACAGCAAAGTTGTCCTCGGATATATTCACAATCGGACTAAACGCTTCCATGTCTACGTTCACAACCGAGTCCAACGCATCCATCAGTCTACAAAACCAAACCAGTGGTTCTACGTTCGCACCGATGACAATCCTGCGGACCACGCATCCAGGTCGGTTCCAGCAGCATACCTTTCACAGACCACATGGTTCACTGGACCAGCTTTTCTGCACAAACCAAAACTTGGTCCTGAAAACACATCAGAAACCTTTGAACTTGTAAATCCTGAAACAGATACAGAGATACGAGCTGAAGTGAGCAGTTATTTGACACAAACTCAAGAGAAGTGTTTTGCCACACGTTTCCAACGCTTTTCATCTATGCATTCACTCACCAGAGCAATAGCAACTCTCATCCATGCGATCAAGACTTACAAACAAAACAAGTCTGACACACACAAGGTAGTCCAGCAGTGCAAGCTTCCATGTACTTCTGATGAGTTGGCTCAAGCTAGACATGTCATTATCAAAGCGGCTCAAGAAGAGTTTTTCTCACAAGAAATGGTGGCTCTGGCAAGCAATCAACCTGTGCCCAGAAACAGTGCACTTCAAAAGCTTAATCCAGTTCTAAAAGAGGACTTGATTTGGGTCGGTGGCAGACTTAAACATGCTCAGATAAACGCAACAGAATGGAACCCGATCATCTTGCCAAAGAACAGTCACATTTCCCTGCTTCTAGTGAGACAATACCACGAACAAGTCAAACATCAAGGTCGTCACTTTACTGAAGGCGCCCTCCGAGCAGCAGGCTACTGGATCATTGGAGGAAAACGACTCATCGCCTCAGTTTTGCACAAGTGCGTGACATGTCGACAGCTGTGTCGTAAAGTAGAACAACAGCTCATGGCAGATCTGCCGCCAGAACGCTTGCAAGTGTCCCCTCCCTTCACGTACGTTGGAGTGGACGTGTTTGGGCCCTGGCCAGTCATTTCCAGGCGCACTAGAGGTAGCCACGCTGAGAACAAACGGTGGGCTATGCTCTTCTGCTGCATGAGTTCACGGGCTGTCCACATCGAGGTCATCGCTTCCTTGGACACCTCCAGCTGCATAAATGCACTCAGGAGGTTCTTCGCAATACGTGGACCTGTCAAGCAGATCCGATCAGACTGTGGAACAAACTTTGTGGCAGCAGCCAAAGAGCTGGGGCTGAGCCAGAAAAATCCAAATGTGTCAATGCAGAAGTTTTTAAGTGAGCAGAACTGTGAGTGGGTGTTCAATCCACCCCATGCTTCCCACATGGGGGGGTCCTGGGAAAGGCTTATCGGACTTTCAAGATGCATCCTGGACGCTATCTTGCTCAAAGACAACATTCAGCTCACCCACGATGTTTTGTGCACTCTAATGATGGAAGTATCCGCTATCATCAATGCCAGACCCTTGGTTCCAGTCCCAAACAATCCAGACTCACCTTCCATTCTCTGCCCTGCCATGATTCTCACACAGAAAGTGGGAGTCCCACCACCCCAAGGAGAATTCACAAACAAAGATCTCTACAGCAAACAATGGAGACAAGTCCAAGCTTTCGCGGACGAGTTCTGGCGTCGTTGGCGTTAGGAATATCTTCCAACTCTACAGACTCGAAGGAAATGGACTCAAACGAGAAGGAATGTCAAAGAAGGAGACATTGTGCTCATGAAAGACTGTCAAAATGCACGTAACAACTGGCCAATGGCGAAGATTACTGCTGTTTTTCCTGGAAGTGATGGAAGAGTCAGGGAAGTTCAACTCCAAACATCAGAGCGGGGAACTTTAAAGACTTTTAAGAGACCTATTTCGGAAATAGTTGTTCTTTTGCCAATAGATTAATGTTTAAAGTTTGCTAATGTTAAATAGTGACCTTATCAGGCCAGGCGGGGAGTGTTCTGCCTTTCAGGCACGTTTCAATGCATTTTAATAGAAGGACTTTTATTTTGAAACTACCACTCTTATTTTGACGGGCCTCGCAGCAACCGGACGTGCTGAGGAGAGAGTTTCCTCTGAGATGCAGACGGCAGACGCAGGCAGAGAGGAGACCACAAAGCACAGACTGTTTGACACGCAAATAACTAAGCACAAATCAGTTCCACTCCGGGCAGAAGCAACGCCTGTAGGTATTTTCATAAAGTTAGAGGGTTTTGTCAAGTTTTGTGATGGTAATTCGTGGTTTATTAGCTGCTAAAAGCGAACTTGGAAACTTTGTAAAAAGACATTGTAAATGCTGTGTTGAGAGATACGTTGTCAGAATATTTGTGCTAGGAGCAATAAGTTAAATACTAAAGGCCTACTGTTAAAATAATAAGTTAATTCATGCTAGGTTAAAAAGATAAGCTAAATAAGCCTCTTTTGGGCATTTTCTTTGGTTTGCCTGCAGTTGTGCAGCAGCCATTTCTAGTTTGTTTCAGGCACTGTGATTAACAAGGAAAAATAGCTAATTCTGTCTTTTGTGTTTCTGTGTTTTGCGGTTTCACTATTATTTGTGCTCAAGATGGCAAGCGTGTAATTAAAGCCACAACTACAACGAGGACACGTCTTGTCTTTTGAGTCAAAGTTTAGCTAGCTGTCTAGTTGAAACACACACGTCTCAGCGAGGACAGTACAACTAGACTTCGCCAAAACTCGCCAGCTGACTGAATGAATGAGGAAATGAAATAGCGTGTCTGACTGAAAGAGGGCGGAGACAGAGAGAAACTCGAGGTTTACTGAGAAAAACCTGGTCCCAACCAGGTTAGAGTCAGAGAGTCTGTTACTACGGTAACTGACCGAGAGTTTAAGTTACCCCTCTTTGTGAAACAGGCTAGAGTTGCCCCTCTGTCTCTGGTTTGAGTTACCTCCCTTCGTGAAACGGAAAACTCAGAGTTTCCCTAATTTCAGGGTTAACAAACTCAGAGTTTTCACTAAACCTGCTTCGTGAAACGGACACCAGGTGTCTAAGTCTGTTTGATAAAATGTGATGGTCTACTGTATCAAAAGTGGGGCTTAGATCCAGTAGAACCAACACTGTTAGTTTTTTGTTATCCACATTAAAATTAAAACAAGATAAAGTTCTGTTCTTTAAAAACAATGAAAAGACATTTTTAAAAAATGAAATAAATAGAAGTTCAACAACATATATATTTGAAAAAAAAAGTCCATTGCACCTGAGCACTCAACATAAAACTCTATGAACTTAATGTAAAAAATATTCAAATTGTGTTTAATGGTAAATCAAAGAACAACTATTTCTTTTTACGCTTTGAAAAACATTTTAACATTTTCACGTTTTAACATTGCATTGGCGTATTGTTTAGGCCTGAAGAGGGAAAAAAATGATGCTTACAACTGTGAAGCTTATACCTAATGAAAGCCTGTGTTTCAAAATATCTCCAGCAAGAAGAACATTATTCTGAGTCTCCATACTTCTTAATGGATGCAGGACTAGTATTACCATGTCATTAATCTAGCATTAATATGTTTTCAGCAACAAGAACAGACATATGTTGTGCAATTCATCTGAGATAAAGGTCCGCCTCACTAGACCAGTACATTCTTGCCCTACGGTACCAAATGTACCCCATGACCATGTTGATCCCTGAAAAATAAAATCAGCATTCCTAGAAACGGAGACAAGTCTCCATTAATGTCATTGTCCTGGAATTTTCAGACGTTTTTGTGAGCTTGATGGTGGCCAGGTACCATGTCCAGGTACCTTCCACAGCTCACTCATCAAGCTGACCTCCATCTTCATCCTAGCCCTTATTATCATGACTATCTGCATTCTGACTTGACTGCATTTCCATTATTATCCTCAACTCCTATGTCTCCGTTGTTCATCATCACTGTTGTCATGATAATCATCATCACTGCAGTTGGAGGGAATTTCCTGGACTATTCTATTGGCTACCCTATTCTCTGCTGTACTTGCAGTCTACGTAATATGACAAAATGATAGGAGTTACTCAAACTACAACTAGGCTGCACAAAACTGCCCATTTTAAAATGAATACACTATAAAATATAACAAAAAATATACTGATTTACAACCAAAACAGTCACAAGAAAAGGTGAAACAATTACATGACTTGATTCAGCAATATGCCTCACGTTGCATGATGTCCAGTTCAGTGGACACGTGGCAAATTGTAATTTACTACTTATTTTAAATAAAATTTTTCAACATAAAATGATGACGTTATTCCTTAGATGTTACTGTATGTCATCATTTTTTTTTTTTTAAACCTGTAGGGTTCTTCTGGTTTCCGAGGAAATTAATTTGCAGTTATGAGGACTGACCACTAAATAAACCTCAATAGAGTGGTGCAGTAGAGAGCACTCTAGTGGCTGATATGTAGTTCCACCAAAAACAAAACATTGCATTTAGGAGAAAATTACTTTTGAATAGGTGTCCACTACAGTGGCCACTATGTGCCAGAGGGTTAAACTAAGACTCACTAACAGGGGCTGGGTGAGGGGTGGATTGGCTCCCGGAGACTGACGGCCCAGGGGCGTAGCACCGGTGGTGTCGGTGGGCAGCGAGAGCGGGTGTGGCGGTCTGAAGCATGTCCGGGGGGAGCTGGTCCACTGAGTGAGGCAGGGGGAATCCAGAGAGGGGCCAGGGGAACCAGAGAAGTGGTAGGAGGATGGAGCTGGGGGAATCCAGAGAGGGGGGCCAGGGAAATCCAGGGCAAAGCCAGTTTTCCAGAGGCAGGACAGGGATGAAACACCGTCTGTACCAGAGAAAAGGCATTGGTCAAAGAGCACAAGAAGCAACAGGAGCAAAAGTGCAGGAGCCAACTAACTGTAGAAGCTGAAGCTACAGTCTGGCAAGGGTGTGAAGTGTGGAACCGGCTTTTATTGTCAGGGAGATGAGACAGGTGTGCTGCGCCGCAGCTGCCCGGAGTTCTGCTGATGAGAGCTGATGAGGCTGGAGACTGATTAGTTGCAGCCACTGCAGTGGAGCGAGAGAGAGAGACACAGGTCAGGAAAACAGTGTGCAGAGTGCAGAGAGAAGGGAGAGGGAAGAACAGAGAAAGGCAGAGGAGGTCACAGGAAGTCAGGCAGGGGCAGGTGTAGGGACTGAGGAGGGGGATGTGACAGATTGGCATGTTCAACACGAGCCTTTCGCACTGTTGAGAGGTAATCTGGTCACATTCTTCTTGAATTACTGCTTTTAATTCTTCTAAATCCTTTGGTTTACACTTTGAAACAGACTTTTAGATAATCCACCATAGAGCTTCAATGGAACTCATAGTCCAGGGATTGAGCTGGCCACTCTAAGACCTAGATACTGAGTTCCTGCAGTCAAGTTCCATTGGCCCTGGATGTGTTTAAGGGCCATTATCTTGTTGAAACATCCAGTTTTGACCTCAATGGAACAGTGTACATACAGAAGGGAGCATGTGTGTTTTGAGAATGGCACAATACTTGGCAGAGTTCAGACAGTGAGATGACCAAGACCAGCAGCACTCATGCATCCCCAAACCATGATACTGCCTCCACCATACTTGAGATAGGTACTGTACATGCTGGAGATAATGCTTCACCTGGCCTTCTGCGTACCCTCACATTAGCAGGAGGAAGATAAAGCTGGAAACTGGACTCATCTGACCACAGTATCTTCTTCCACTTCCTAGCTGTCCAGTTTGCCGGGCTAACCTCTGTCTCTCATTCACCAGGGGCTTCTTGACAGCCTTGTAGGACCTTAAGCCATGATCTAAAAGTCAGCCATGTACAGTGTGGGTGGAACACTGGACACCAGTTTGGTTTGACCACTGCTGCTGAAGCTCCTGTGATGTCATTCGGCAGTTGTTCCTGCACTACAGGTCAGGATGCAGCCATTTCTTCCAGAAGAAACCCTTGGAACCCTTCCAAGCTGTCGTTTCATCTGTATTTCTGAAGAGTGTATCCAACTGCTGAAGGACTGCATCTGCACTTCCTGGCTATCTGGTGGCAGCTGTACTCTTCCTGGCTAAGAATCTGTATCCTCATGTGTGTTTCCTGTGTTAGGTTCCTTGTTTTAGCCATTTTTGTCTCTGAAGAACTTTCAAATGTACTGGCTTTATATAGACATTAAGCACAGCAACAACATTTGTGTCTTTTAATAAAAAGCATGACCTTCATTAGTGGATAGTGGTTCAGTCTAGTTGTGTGTGATTGTTTGTTGTGACAGGTTGTGTTAGCCTGGTTAGCGGCAGCCTACAGCCTGTTTGCTACTGTGGCGAGTGTAGCGAGGAGGACTAAATGAGAATATGGGGGAAGCTTAGAGCCAGGGCTGTTGTAGAGTTGCCCATTAACTTTAAGCTAGGCTTGACAACGCCACCTTGGATGCAACTCCCAAGGAGAGTTTTACCTCCAGCAGTTCCTCAGCGGCACACAGGTTCGTTACACAACCAGGCAGGAGACGTGGTTGTTCCAGTACAATGTATCCAATTTTATTAAACAACTGATAACAACTATATTAAAAAAAAGGGAGGGAAAGTGCAGCTGATCAGAGGCTGGCTTACCAGGTGGTAGTGCATCAATGGGGGGAGGACTAGATCCCAGGGGCAGTTCACCAGGTGAATAAAGAATCGCACACATGTGAAGGACTAAGCAAAAAAATGCCCAGGGTTCACATGCCACACAGGAGGGGGTACCACCACCGAAGACACCACGATACATTCCCAGGTGCTCAGCCTCTGAAACAGAGAGAGGAATTAGTGGGGAACACTCAAATGAAAAATAGGAAACAAAATTAACAAGAAATTAAACTGTAGGTGAAAACAGTTGCCTATAAACTAATAACCGAATTCAAAAAGAAACATCTCAACTCAAAATACAAAATACCAAAAAAAAAAAAAAAAAAATGCAAAAGAACAGGGACATTAAGGTTCAAAATTATATTACAGGAAACAAAACAGTCCCTCAAACAACACAACTATCAACAAATAATGAGAAAACAATACTAATTAAACATTAAACAAATATAGGCCATAGGGCCAAACAAAAAGAAAGAACAAAACCCAAATAATGTCCAATGATGTGAGTGTATGCATAAAAATACACACAAAAAACTAATCCCACACACTGCTTCATCTGCGCCAGCTGCGCTGACATCGTGAGGAGGCAGACCAGGCAGACGAGGCAGACGAGGCAGAGAGGTTGCGGTGGCATTGTCACTACCTCTGACCCGTGAGGCACTCATCAGTGCTCAGTGACCTGAAATACTTTGCTAAGGAGGGATCCTTAGCAAAGTATTTCAGGTCGATTGGAGAAGAAAATAGTAAGTGTAGTGACAAGAAGCAGACATTTTCCTTCGATAATGGCATATTAATGTGCAAGTGGGCTTCGCAGCTAGGTAATGCAGCAGCTGAATCAGGTGAGGACTGGAGGGCAGTGTATCAAATAATTGTACCTGTTGGTTGTCCACAACACATGCAAGAATTAGCACATGAGCATGCATGGTCTGGCTATTAAGGAGTCACCAAGACTTGCAGCTGCATCCTGAAGCATTTCATCTGGCTGATGTGATTAAGTTCTGTAACACTTGCAGCACTTGTGAAGTTGTGGCAAAACAAAACCAAGTAGTGCTCCAGCCTGTCTGTGCTCTGTTCTTGCTGATGGTGAGCCATTTCACCATGTGATTGTTGATTATGTTGGTCTACTGCCTAGAACAAAGTCTGGTAACCAGTTTCTGTCGACTATCATGTGCGTTTCCACCCATTTTCCTGAGGCCACTTTATTCAGAAAGATCACTGCACCTGCTATCAGCAAGGTGTGGATGCATTTTTTCACAACCTTAGGGTTGCCTAAAGTTGTTCAGTCAGCTCAAAAAACAAATTTCATGTCCCGAACATTCAAGCAGGCTTCGCATTCACTTGGTGTCACTCACTCCATATCTTTTGCTTATCACCCAGAGTCACAAGGAGCACTTGAATGCTGGCATCAGACATTGAAGTCCATGCTTAGGAAATACTGCCATGACAAAGGGAGAGACTGGGATGAGAGTGTGCCTTTTGTACTCTTTGTCATTTGCAATGCTAAACATGAGTTACTGTGGTCCAGTCCAGCTGAGTTAGTGTTTGGTCACATTGTATGTAGCCCATTGAAGGTGTTCAAGGAACAGTTTGTGTTGGGTTCCTCTAAAATTAGCATGTCTGAATTTGTCTCTGAGAGTAAAGACAGGTTGCAGCATGCATCTGTATTGGCAAGTGAGGACCTCTTCATCTCAGAGCAGTATGAAGAAACAGTCTTATAAAAAAGCTGTCAAGAGCCGGTTCCACCCTGGTGAGCAAGTGTTGGTCTTGTTGCCCCTGCCCGGTTGTGCTCTCTCTGCTTGCTTTTCATATTGGTATGTGGTAGACAGCAAACTATCTGAAAGTGTGTCATCCAAAAACCTGATTGCAGGAGGAAAACTTGTCTGTGTCACATTAATATGTTGAAGTATAATCATTCCACAGAGGTTTCTCAAAATAAGCAGCAGGAGTGCCCTTCGAAGACACCCGCACCCGCTGTGTCTGTTGTCCTGGTTGGTGCAAATGCAATTTCTGATGGTTTGGTAGAGCCCTCTATTCTGTTCATTTAATATACACTTGTCATACTTACCTGATGATCAGCGTGATAACATTGTTGGTCTGATTCGCTCTCACCCCACTTTGTTTGGTGATGTGCCTTCCCACAATCCATGTGATTGAGCATGATGTTGATGTTGGTAGTGCTATTCCCATTAAATAAAATGCATACCGTTATCCTATAGAAAAATGTGAAAAGATGAAAAAATGGTGAGTACTTGGTTGAAAACGGCTTAGCCAAGACAAGTTGCAGCCCCTGGAACTCTCTGTGTCTGTTAGCTCCTAAGTCCAATGGTATCCTTCGGTTCTGCTCTGATTTCAGGAAAGTTAACGCACTTACTGTCTTGATTTATTCCCGTTGCCTCGCATGGAGGATTGCATTGATAGCATTGGTCTGGCATTAATTTTCATCACAAAATTAAATCTAATGAAAGGCTACTGGCAGGTTCCACTAACCTGAGAGCTTCTGATACAGTGTATCGGCATTTGTTACAGCTGACTACTTCATGCAATATATGGTGATGGCATTCGGTATGAGGAATGCACCTGCCACTTTCCAACGATTAATGCAGATTGTGTTGGGGGATGTACCAAACTGTAAAGTGTATCTTGATGATGTGGTGTTGTACTTAAGTGAATGGAACAGCCATGTCTCCACTCTGAAGGTGGTGTTTCAGTGGCTTGCTAATGCATCACTAACACTCAACTTTGCTAAGTGTTACTTCAGTAAGGCTGCAGTAACCTACATGGGGAAGCAGGTGGACATGGACAGATCTATCCGGTGGATGCAAAAGTTGCAGCAGTGTTGTCCTACCCAGTTCCCAGCCCTAGGTGTGAACTGAGACGTTTTTTGCGTATGGCAGAGTATTACTGTTGTTTTTGTAAAACAATTCTCGGTGGTTGTTGCCCCCTCGACCAGGTTGTGTAATCCAGTCATACCATTCCACTGGGATGATAAATGTGAGCATGCCTTTAATGTTGTTGTTATTGTTGTGTTGTTGTCTTGTCTGCAGTGCTCCTGGCTTGCCGCTTCTAACTTCTCCCTGCCTTTAAAACTGGAGGTGGATGCCAGTGCCCCTGGAGCCGGTGCTGTTCTGCTGCAAGAAGGTGAGGGAGATGTGTGCCATCTAATGAACTACTTCTCTGCTAAATTCAGATGCCACCAGCTGAACTATCCCACCATTGAGAAGGAGATGTTAGCCATGTTGTTCGATCTGCAACATTGCAAAGTGTACGTCGGCTCCAGTTCAACACCGGTATCAGTCTACACTGACCACAATCTCCTCACTTTTGTGGTACAACTGTACAATCACAACCAGTGTTTGATGTGTTGAGTCCTATCAGCACAAAACTATAGTGTTGAAAATAAGCGCAAAAAGGTGCTGACAATGTAGTGGCTGACGCTCTGTCCCGTGGATGAGTAGTGGCATTAAGAGAGAGTGAGCAAACAGATGTGTTTGTTTGTATGGGAGGGGGTGTTACGTTCTTTGGTGTGTGTTTCTGTGTAGGTAAGGTCAGTTGCGTTTTTTTCTCTCTTTTTTCTTTCTCTCAGGTTACACCCCGGTGGAAGAGGCCAGGTGCACCTGGAGCTACTATACAATCAGCGGGGATTCTTAAAGCCGAGCCACTCTGATCATCATTGCCAGTGAGCTAGATCAGCTGCTAGTGTACTCTGTCGTGTTCTGCCTAAAGCCAAGAGTGTGGTGCTTTATGACTTAGGATCAGCTTCGCTTAGGAGAAGCTCACCTTGTGTTGAATTTTGATTTTGTTTATTTATTTTAAGTAAATGACATTACATGATCAGTTTTCCTGTCTCTTTCCCCAGTTTTTCATTATATTTATTACTCCCCTCATCCCCTGGCTCTCAGGGACATAACAGTCTGCATGACTTACCTTTTCTATACACAATGCTGAATGTCTGAATAGTTGCTCTGCCATGAGGCAAAGGTATGGAAATCACAGCAAATGTGTTGAGATTCAGCAGGGGTGTTGGAGACTTTCTCCTGCACTGACGTAGTGAGTCATCTCTGAGTAAGGTGAGCAGCAGCTGTGAGGCTGGACACACACTGGAGGGATGTGGAGCACTTTGGCTGCAAAAGCTTTAGAACTCAGAGCAGAAATCAGCTGCCCAAAGGCCTTCATTGTGTATTAAAGAGCCAGAGGTGAAGCAGCAGGATGAGTCAGAGCCCACAAATGCAAAAGACTGTGCAGATAGAGTGCTGCTGCTGCTGATGCAACGTTGCCAACGCAAACTCATGCTCGCTGAGTCAAAGTAGGGAGGGACATATCAATGGCAGGAAATACATAGATTTTCAAGAGGAAGCTCACATCATGAGACACAAGTTCGTATATAACCATTCAGTGGAAAACACAGCACAGCAATACATTCAACAGTTCTGCTTTAATTCCCAAGATTCCACTGTCAGTACTCATGTATGATTCATAAATGTTTTTTCTCTTTTGTGCAGCTTTAAATATTTCCAGAGAGCAAACATGTTGATGAGCAGGTCATTGTATGGCTAATCTCTTGTGGCTAATGTGGCTAATGCTAATCTTTTGTTTCTTTAAAAAAAAAATTCAAGCCAACACATAATAAATATAAAATGTTGCAAATAAAAAGTGCGTGCATCAGTGGAGCAATGTCCTCCTAGTGCCATAATACCGGTCCTATTAGAATTTTTAATGAATATTTTGTTGCATCACTCATCACATTTTGCTCACATGAAGGACTTTACACATCATGTGCAATAATTATTCCTAATTAATTAAAATACAGAGAAGCATAGATCAAAGCTGGAAGGATTCATTAAGACATAACTGTATACAGTATACTGTGTATACTATTGTATTCTTCTGGTCATGTGCTGCATATCTGCCGCTGTAATGATAACGGTAAAAGAATGAAATTTTTAGTAGCTTCTCAAAAACAGGCTTGACGGAGATAGACAATAGCATCTTTTCATTTCTTGCTGGTGACTGTTGACTTTGCACAACGGACAACAAACAAGGGGCTGCACAGTGGTGTAGTGGTTAGCACTTTCGCCTTGCAGCGAGAAGATCCCTGGTTCGCGTCCCGGCTTTCCCGGGATCTTTCTGCATGGAGTTTGCATGTTCTCCCTGTGCATGCGTGTACTCCGGCTTCCTCCCACAGTCCAAAAATATGCTGAGGTTAATTGATCATTCTAAATTGCCCGTAGGTGTGAATGTGAGAGTGATTGTTTGTCTCTGTATGTGGCCCTGTGACAGACTGGCGACCTGTCTAGGGTGTCCCCTGCCTTCGCCCGAGTCAGCTGGGATAGGCTCCAGCCCCCCCGTGACCCTAATGAGGATTAAGCGGTGTATAGATAATGGATGGATGGATGGACAACAAACAAGATGATGATTGACAGTAAAAAGACAATGAAAGCCATCTTGCAGGGAGTAGAAGCTGGAACCTACTTTCTTTCTGCTAACTGGGTGAGTTTAAAAATTTAAAAATTTTCCATTCAAATATGATTGGAAATGTCAGGCCGGCAGCTGCTGGTCCCAGATAGTGCTTTTTTCCCTTCTCTCCGCCCCTTTCTCCTTTTTTAGGTGCGTTCCGCTCTGAAGTTGCAGCAGCAGGTGTTCCACATCTGCCATTATCATCAGCTGGTGCAGGAGCGGGTGGAATTCAGCCAATCAAGCATCTCACCTGCCACAATATAACCAGACGCCAATCACTTCTCAGTGCCGGATCGTGACACAGCCAGTATACATCTCACTGTTGTTACGCCAGCCTCTGTGCCTGTTTTTTTGTGCCTCTGGTAACTCTGGTTGTCCTCTCCTGTTTCAGTTCCTGATCCATCTACTCCTGCTTTGTGCCTCCTGGTCCCTTTGCTGTTTCAAGTCCCACGTTCTGATCTGAACCAAGGAATCATTCACCTGTGCCGAACCTCCATCTGGCATCTTCCATACCTACCTGCCGCTGCAACTTACCTGGACTCCCTACCGTCTGCCCAAAACCTTCCAGCTGTTCACAGCTAAGCCCCAGTGCGAGCATCTAGACTAATAGATCCGTATTAGTAGTTTGTATATAGTTTCCTAGTCTCATTTGTTTATTCTGCCCAAGGGTCTGAGTCGTGCCTGCGGGTGTTGTTCTAGTTGGTTTATTTCTTATTAACCGCTCTAGCAGAGGTTGAGTTTCTTAGTGAGCTTTGCCTTAAGTTTAGTAATTTTCTTGTATTAAGAATTATCCGTAGCCTTTCTTGCCTGGTTGTTACCCACCGTGAGTCAGCGTTTTGTTTGTGTAATTAGTTCTCTGATCCTCTAGTAGTAGTCTTGAGCATTTTTGGTTCAAAGTCCGGTTCAGAATATTTCTGGTTTTAGTCCTCCGGTCACCATTTGTAGTTCTGTAAATAAATCTACCTTGATCATTGAATCTGCCCACCTGCTCATTTCCTGCACCTGAGCCTCTGGGAATCATAACAGGAAATTTCTGTCCACTTTTCCTGCTTCCAATGAGGATAAAAGCCATCATTTAGTTTACTCACTTGTTTCATATTTTAAATGGCAAACATCTTGCATTCATCCATTCCTATACCGTCACTGTATGTGTAGTTAATGTGTCATCTTTTGCCACCTGAGCTCAAGATGAGCTCAGGTGAGCTCTAAAGTAGGAATAATTTATGCATCAATACTCTTGAATGACCAGCCAGAGAAACAGCCAAAAACAATATTGTGCTTGCTGATGACATAAATAGGTTTGAAAGATAAATGAAATCAGTACTCTTACCTATTGATTTCCGTAGAAGACATGGAAATCAAGGAACAGTTATCTTTTGTATTGCAATGCAGAATTAATTTCTTCATGTTTTCAAGCAGTATGTTTCTGCTTGATTGTTACAAGAGGAAAGGATGCAAAATGAAGCAAAATGTCTTGCTGATCATGTGGACACTTTGTCAGGGTGCAGAACAGCTATCACAAACCCAGATTGGGCTGCTAGCCTAAATGCTATTCAGCCTGCAGTTTTAATGGAGTTTCTTCAAATTAATATGGTAATGTGAGGTCAGTATCGGTCTACTTGTGTTGTGAAACAGTCTGATTGTCTGTTGTTGATAGAATCAAGTCAACGGGTGACAACCCAGGTGAAACAGATATCCTTCAATAAGTGTGTTCATGTGACTGGTAACAAAGATGGTGATGGGAAGCCACTGTGAAAGTCAATAATGTCAATGAAATAGAGGAATGGAATCAGAACATTCGTGCAAGTTCATACAGGCAGAGTCAGAGTGTCACAAGGCCCTTTTCTGTCCAATCATTTGCTACTTAAGTCCAGCCCACCCACTTAGTGTGCTTTATAACTGAGGCAGCATTCATTCATTCTGCCCGCTCCATGCTCATCATATCGCTGCCACACCAGCTTCTAAAGATCTCCTCTGGGAAAAGCTGAGATCTGACCTTCTTAATCCTGCTCCAGGTCCGGAAGTCCACACTTTCATCCTCCCCTTGTCACATCTCCTTCAGGTGTCCATCAATCTCTTCTCTACACACCACAAAATTATAATTAAAGCCTCAAAATCCAGTTTCCCCAGCATGTCTTACCTGCTGCACAGCTTTTGACCGGGTTCATGTCAGCTGTCTCCGCCCACCAGAGTGATGTCATAGCCTCTCCACTGGTGCACTGTCTCTTACATCGCCCTCTGCTAGTGTGACCCTTTTCCTCCAGCTGCAGCCATGTGCCCTCATCTCTGTAACATCATACTGGCCGGTAATGATATCAATCTAATTAAATTCTGTCGATTTCATCTGAATCAGGCTGTGAAGGAAAAGTCTTGGTGCTTGTGAGGAAGTATCAGTTATCTCAGATCATGATTTAAGGCTGTCATAGGATATTAACATGACTGTTTTGGCTTCCCATATACATAAAACGAAAATTAGTTCTGGCACAGTAAAGCTGATCGTTGGCTTATCAACTCATTACCATAGGCTTAATGCACCAGCAGTCCCACCTAGGGCTTCAGACTGTGACCAAAGCTTTTAAAGACATGAAAGTTAAAAATGGTCCTGTTGTATGGGTTAATCATGAAGCTGTTTTGCTGAGCTCTAACTGGTGTGGGCAGCTAATGTGTTAACTTTATTGCTGAAAAGCAGTACTTTAATAACTTCAGTGGTTCTGTCATTCTGTCCCTGTCTGGTACGTTAAAGAAGCTGTTGAAGTGGTGTGTTCCAAAGATAAAGGGAGCTGGTGGAGAAAGACAGGTTCTTGGTCATCTTGGACAATTCTGATATCAGAATGCACTATTTCAGTCTTTTCAAAATAATTTCGGTCACACACATCTCTGAGCACACCACCAGATACCAAGGAGCAGCTACCCTTCACAGTGAGGCATTCAGGAAACATCGATAAATTTAGTGTCTATCAAGAAGCAACAAGTGTGGTGTTTCACCTGTGGCACATTGGGAGAGCTACCCGTGGAAAAAATTAGTATGTAGAACTGCTCTGTGCCATCTTTTCTTCATCATTTCTTCAACTGCAAATCATGCCTCATGCTGATTAGAATGGCAGGGACAGGCGGTGCAATGTCTAGCACTGTCGCCTCACAGCTCGAAGGTCCTTGGGTCTTTCTGCATGCAGTTTAAGGTCTATCTTGAGGAGTTTACCTGTTCTCTCAGTGCCTGCATGGGTTTTACTGAGTGCTTTTTTTTTTACTGAGTGCTACTGGGTGGTTTCTCCCATATATCAAAGACATGCTGAGGTTAATTGGTGATTCTAAGTTTTCAGTAGATGTGAATGCAAGTGTGCCTTGTTGCCTGTACCTACGTTGCCTCATGCTGGATTGGTTACCTGTTCAGCTTATCCTGCCTTCTCCCAAAGTTCAATTCCATTCAATTCAATTTTATTTATATAGCGCCAATGACAGTCAAATTGTCTCAAGACGCTTTACAGAACCCATATGCCTGACCCCCAGAGCAAGCCCTAAGGCAACGCTGGCAAGGAAAACACCCTTTTAACAGTGAAAAAAACCTTGGGCAGAACCCAGTTCTTTATGTGGGGAACCCATCTGCCTGCTGGCCGGCGGGTTGAGGGGGACAGAAGAGCTAGAGAGCTAGAGAGGTAGAGAGGCAGAGAGGTAGAGGGGTAGAGGGAGGGAGAGGGGGAGGGATGGGAGAAAGGGGAGTGGGGAACATGGATCACATAAAACACAATTGGGTACATGTATGATAAGCAAGATGATACATACAAAGTACAAGCTAACACTGAGATTGATTCATAGTTTACTGTTATGGTAAATGGCTCTGGCATTAAATATACTACATATATAGCTGGTAGTAAAATTCAAACATTATGTAGATGAGCATTTCAAGTATAGTGAGGGTGATGCAGAGTCGACTGGTGGAAATGGGCAGCTGGAAGCAGTGGGCTGGAGGAAGGTCAGCAGCAGCATCCCACAGTGGACATGGTGGAGACTAGGCCAGTTGGTGGGATCCAACTCATCCAACTCTGGGACCAGGGACGCTCGGAGAAAGGACACAAGGAGAAACAGAGAGAGTGTAATGCAATAACGGTATATATATAAAATATAAAGGTAGATAGAGAAGGGCTCAGTGCATCCAGAGAGGTCCCCCAGCAGCCTAGGCCTATAGCAGCATAACTAGGGGCAGAACTAAGGGACGTGGAAAGGGGAAGTCAGTTGTGCAAATGAAGACTCCAGCTGACTCCCTCAGGGTCACCCAGTCAGCCCTAACTATAAGATTTGTCAAAAAGGAAGGTTTTAAGCCTGGTCTTAAAAATAGAGAGGGTGTCTGCCTCCTGAACCCAAACTGGGAGCTGGTTCCACAGGAGAGGCGCCTGATAACTAAAGGCTCTGCCTCCCATTCTATTTTTGGAAATTCTAGTAAATCAAGTAAGTTTGCAGTCTGAGAGCAAAGAGTTCTGCTAGGATAATATGGTCCTATCAGGTCTTTAAGATATGATGGAGATCGGTCGTTAAGAGCTTTATGTCAGAAAAAGGATTTTGAATTCTATTCTAGATTTAACAGGAAGCCAATTAAGAGAAACCACTATAGGAGAAATATGATCTCTCTTGCTAACTCCCGTCAGTACTCTGGCTGCAGCGTTTTGGATCAGCTGTAGATGTTTGAGAGAGCAATTGGGACAACCTGATAATAAGGAATTGCAATAGTCAAACCTGGAAGTAACAAATGCATGGACTAGTTTTTCTGCATCACTCTGAGATAGGATGGTTCTGATTTTTACAATATTTCTCAGGTGAAAAAATGAAGTCCTACAGATTTGTTTTATGTGTGAGTTAAAGGACATGTCCTGGTCAAAGATAACTCTGAGGTTCCTCGCAGTAGTACTGGAGGCCAACGTAATGCCATCCAGAGTAACTATATGCTTTGAAAGCAATTTTCTAAGATGTCTGGGGCCAAATACAATGACTTCAGTCTTGTCTGAATTTAGTAGTAAGAAATTATAGGTCATCCAGGTCTTTTGTCCTTAATATAACCTTGCTGTCTTGCTAGCTGATTAGTTTCATCTGGCTTCATAGATAAATACAACTGAGTGTCGTCAGCGTAACAATGGAAATCAATACTGTGCTCCATAATAATACTGCCTAAAGGAAGCATGTATAATGCAAACAGTATTGGTCCTAAGACAGAACCCTGAGGAACTCCATGATTAACCTTAGTATGCTCAGAATTGTCATTGTTGACATGCACAAACTGGAACCTGTCTGATAAGTAGGATTTGAACCAGTCCAGTGTGCTCCCTTTAATGCCAGTAGAATGTTCTAGTCACTGTAATAAAAGTTTGTAGTCGATTGTGTCAAATGCTGCACTAAAGTTCAACAAAACAAGTATAGAGACCAGTCCATTATCTGACGCTATGAGGAGGTCATGAGTAACTTTCACCAGAGCTGTTTCTGTGCTATGATGCACTCTGAAGCCTGACTGAAACTCTTCAAACAAGCTATTCCTTTGTAAATGTTCACATAATTAATTTGCAACTGTTCTCTCCAGAATTTTAGAGCGAAATGGGAGGTTGGAAATCGGTCTATAGTTAGCTAAAACATCTGGATCTAGACTGGGCTTTTTGAGTAAAGGTTTGATTACAGCAACCTTAAAAGCCTGTGGTACATAGCCTGTTACTAGAGAGAGATTAATCAGATCTAACATTGAAGAATTAATGAAAGGTAAAGCCTCCTTTAACAGTCTAGTTGGGATAGGATCTAAAAGACATGTTGATGGTTTGGAAGTAGAAATTGTTGAAATTAGTTCAGAGAGATGTATAGGAGTGAAAAATTCTAAATATCCATCAGGTCTTACAGCCAGTTCTAAAGCAATTGTACTCGATGATACATCTGTTACATTTGTAGGATGGGCCACATTAATTTTTTCTCTAATCATAATAATTTTATCTGTAAAGAAGCTCATGAAATCGTTACTGCTCAAAGCTAAAGGAATATAAGGTTCAACAGAGCTCTGACTCTTTGTCAGCCTGGCTATAGTGCTGAAGAGAAACCTGGGGTTGTTCTTGTTTTCCTCTATTAAAGATGAATAATATGTCGTCCTGGCATTACGAAGAGCTTTTTTTATAAATTACTAGACTATTTTTCCAAGCTACATAAACTTCCTCTAAACTAGTGGAATACCGCTTCCCTTCCAGCTTTTGGGATGCCTGCTTTAAAGTCCGCAGCTGGGAATTATACCAAGGAGCAAGTCCTCTCCGAGATAGAACTTTCTATTTTACAGGTGCAACACTATCAAGTGTTGTATGTAGTGAGGCTGAAGCATTATTAACAAAATTATCCACTTCTGTGGGGGTAAAATTATAATATTTCCCTTCCATTTTATCAGTACATGGTGCTGAAGAAAGTAGAGAGGGTATTACTTCCTTAAATTTAGTTAGCGAATTGTCAGACAGACATCTCCTGTAATGATATTTGTTCTCAACCCCTATACAATCTATTGTTGTAAATTGAAATGTCATCATAAAATGGTCAGAAAGAAGAGGGTTCTAGGGAAATACTGTTAACTGTTCGATTTCTATGCCATAAGTCAGAACGAGGTCAAGGGTGTGATTAAAACTATGAGTTGGTTTATTTATATGTTGAGAAAACCCAGTTGAGTCTAATATTGAATTAAAAGCAGTCATAAGACTGTCACTGTCCACGTCAACATGAATGTTAAATCACCCAAAATAATGACTTTATCTGAACTGAGCACTAAATCAGATAAAAAGTCTGAGAATTGAGATTAAAAACTCAGTAAGAAGCAGGAGGACGATATACAACAACAAATAAAACTGGTTTCTGAGCTTTCAAATCTGGATGAGAGAGACTGAGAGTGAGATTTTCAAATGAACTGTAACCAGCTTTAGGTCTCTGGTTTATTTTTAAGCTAGTGTGATAGATTGCTGCTACTCCTCCTCCTCGGCCTGTTATTCGAGGAATATGTCAGTATGACTAGGAGGAGTTGATTCATTTAGACTAGCAAATTCTTCCTGCTGCAACCAGGTTTCAGTCAAACAGAACAAATCCATCTGGTGATCAGTTATCAAATCATTTACTAACAGAGATTTAGACAAGAGAGATCTAATATTTAACAGACCACATTTAATTGTCCTGTTTCTTCACTCTGTTGAAACAGTGGTATTGATTAGGGTCCGAGCACCGAATGGTGCGAAGACCCTATTGGAATGCAAGGATTTCTTATTATTATTCCGCGCTCTTTTCCCGTCTTTTGAAACTCAAATTTGGCGGTCTAAACATACCCCAAAACGCGTGGAACTTGGCATGCTCATCAGGACTGGCGAAAAATTTTATATTTTATGGGAGTTGCGCATGTGTGTGGGAAAATGGCTCCATAGCGCCCCCTGCAACATTGAAAATTTGGTCATTAGGCCAACTGGCAGGATGTTTCATTGACAGCTACAAAATTTTGTATGCATATTCAGCACATCAGGAAACCCAAAAAAGTCAATTATGGCCATACTGTAAATCCAACAGGAAGTCGGCCATCTTGAATTGCTTTGAAATTTTTTGAGATTAATAACTCAGCGGGGAGAAGTCTGAGAGACGCCAAATTTGGCCAGTATATGCAGCAGCGATATCTGATGAAAAGTTATCAAAATGCTCTGCAAAAGTCAAAGGGTGTGGCCATGGCGACTCCCAAAAAAATGGATCCTTCGCCATGAAACAGGAAGTGGTGTCTAACTCTGCATATGCCAATCTGCCTGAAATTTTATGTGTGATCAGTGTCCAACCCTGACGACATCCATGTGGATATGTACATTGACAGTCACAGCGCCACCTTGTGGTAGCAGGAAATAGACATTTTTTACACTTTGATGTGCTATTCTTAGCACGTTGATCAGATTCACCTCAAATTTGGTGACGTAAGCCTGAACACATTGATGATGATTCCCAGAGAAAATGGCAACTCGTCGTCAAGGGGCGTGTCTGTGGCGGCGCGGCGAATTTCGATTTCTCACCATGAAAATTGAATTATTTATATCTCAGCTGCAAATGGTACGATCTGGACCAAACTTGATATGATGGACAAGAGTCCAGGTCTGAACATATTCATATTCATAAATTTAGAAATACTCATAGCGCCACCTATTGGCAACAGGAAGTTTTTGTCATTACATTTGCACCTACCATTGCCTGATACTTTATCATATCATTCTAGAAATTGGACAGCTTGTTGTTCACGCCTTGATGATGCCACAGTGTGAAGATTTTGACGATTCATAAAACACTGTTGCCGTGGCAACGCATCATTGCCGTAATAAACAAAGTACTTTTTGACAGGTTAAAAATGCTCAAATGCTCACCAAAATTACCATACATATCTGGACCGGCAACCCATTTCATATTTTAGGGAAACTGCGCATGTGTGTGGCAAAATGGCTCCATAGCGCCACCTGGAAAATTTCAAACAGTTACTACGGCCAGTACGTGTCACCTAGAATTATGAAACTTGGTAGGCATATGTAACTCATCAAGACGCACCAAAATGTAATTGACACTCATGCCCAAAATCCAACAGGAAGTCGGCCATTTTGAATTATATGTCACATGTTTTGACGATTTTGGGTCATTTTTAGACATTTTCAAAAGCTAGAAACTCAAACAGGGTAACACTGACAGAGCTGAAATTCGGCCAGGATGTACTCCAGGCATGGGTGATCAAAAGTTATCAAAATGCTCCGCAAAAGTCTGAGGGCGTGGCCAAGGTGGCCTCCTGAATTTTGATGCTTCGCCAGGAAACATCAGCTGCTGTGTAACTGCCCCAAACATGCTCCAATCTGCCTCAAACTTTACATGTATGATCAGAGTCCTGCCCTGATGACATTCAAATGCTGAAATACAGCCACAGTCATAGCGCCACCTGGTGGATGGAAGGAAATGCTCTATAACTAGCATGGTCCGATCTGCCTGAAATTTTGTATGTGTGATCAGAGTCCAACCCTGATCACATCCATATGCCAATATACACTCTCGGTCGCAGCGCCACCTGGTGGATGGACAGGAAAAGCTCTATAAGTAGCCTGAACATGCTCCAATCTGCCTGAAAATTTACACGTGTGATCAGAGTCCAGCCCTCATCACATCCGTAGGCCAACATGCACTCTCGGTCGCAGCACCACCTGGTGGACGTGCATGGATTCGCCGACCGGCAAGGATGCGAGGACCCGTCCAACGCTGCTTGCAGCTTTAATTTTTATTAGATTTTTATGGTTACTATTTTTTATATTTATTTTGATTTGTTTAATTTATTGAATTTTGGTGGTCAGGGGACAGACACAGTCTCAATAAAGCTGACTGAATTACTGGAGGGTGACAGCTGTGAGGAAACTGCAGAGAGGTGTGGAAGACTACAACTCTGCATCCTTGTCTGAACTCTGGGTTGTCATGCTTTAGGAGTTCTAGTAAAATCAGCCATATTCCTAGAAATGAGAGCTGCACCAGCCAAAGTGGGATGGATGCCATCTCTCCTAATCAAACCAGGTTTTCCCCAAAAAGAGCTCCAATTGTCTATAAAGTCAACATTATTGGACGGACACCACATAGACAATCAGCGATGGAATGATGACATGCGGCTAAACATATTGTCGCTGGTCAGATCTGGCAGTGGTCCAGAGAAAACTACGGAGTCCGACATGGTTTTGGCAAAGCTACATACCGATGCTATGCTAATTTTGGTCACCTCCAATTAGTGTAACCGGATATCATTACCGCCAACGTGAATAATAATCTTACTTTTTTTTTTTCAAGATGGCACCGTGAGAGCGGCAGCTAGTTACAGCAGCTCCAGTTAACTTTAGGTCTGTTTAGTTATTTTTGTAGTTTTCTTCCCTTTTTAAGTTTTTTTTTCATCAAGTAGGTGTGACGCTTTTGTACGGGACAGACATGGATGTGCAAATTGCGCTTCTCCTACTTTGTTTACTACTGATTTCAGAACTTTTTAAATTCTCATCTGGTGAACCGTTCAGCCACGGCATTGTTTACAGTCGAGAACAGCTGTTGGCGCTGAGCCAGGCCAGGCCGCCGTTGTGGGAGAGACCGGACATCCCAGCTGAGCTCCGCAGGAGGAGGAGAGGATGCCGGGCAGGACTGAAGTGTCGGGAGAAGAGGAGACGCTACAAGCCGTCCGTTCCATCCGTAATAATGGGGAATGTGAGGTCTCTCCCGAATAAGATGGAAGAACTGATGGCGCTGACCAGGCTGCAGTGGGAGTATCGGGAGAGCAGCCTCATGATGTTCACGGAGTCATGGCTGAACAAATGCACTCCGGACTCACTTTTAACTCTGGATGGATTCCATCTGGTCAGAGTGGACCGGAACACGAGGGAGAGTGGTAAGAGAAAGGGTGGGGGCCTCGCGATGTATGTGAATGAGAGATGGTGTAATGCTGGGCACATTAGCGTTAAAGAGCAGCTCTGCACTAAGGATGTAGAATTACTGGCGGTCAGTCTGCGTCCGTTCTATCTGCCCTGGGAGTATTCACATGTAATAGCCATTACTGTGTACATCCCTCCCTCGGCTGATGTGGCTGCAGCCTGTGAACTCATCCACAGTGAAGTGTCCCAGCTGCAAACATCTCACCCTCAGTCTCTTATCATCATCTCAGGAGACTTTAATCATGCATCGCTCTCTGCCACTCTCCCCACGTTCACCCAGTACGTGACCTGCCATACCAGAGACAATAAAACCTTGAACATGCTGTATGCAAACATCAAGGATGCATACAGCTCCTCCCCCCTCCCCCCGCTGGGCCGCTCAGATCACAAGCTGGTGAGACTGCAGCCCATTTACATACCTATGGTGAAGAAACAACCCCCCACCATCAGGTATGTGAAGAAGTGGTCTGACGAGGCCACTGAGGTGCTGCAGGACTGCTTTGAGACCACAGACTGGGATGTGCTGTGTGGTCCACACGGGGAGGACATTGATTCACTGACTGACACTATCACGGACTACATTAAATTCTGTGCAGAGAACATCGTACCGACCAGGAAAGTAAGGTGTTTCTCTAACAACAAACCCTGGGTGTCTCTGGAACTGAAGGCCCTGCTGAAGGAGAAGAGGAGGGTTTTTGGATCTGGGAACAAAGAGGAGCTGAGGAGGGTGCAGAAGGAGATAAAGAAGAAGATCAAGGCGGACAAGGCCAGCTACAGGACCAAGATGGAATCTCACCTGCAGGAAAATAACACAGGGGGGGTCTGGAGAGACCTGAGATCCATCTCTGGTTATAGCAGAGGCCATGAGAGGGGAGCTGCAGCAGGAGGCCAGGAGTGGGCCAATGAGCTGAATCTGTTCTTTAACAGATTTGACTCTGCTCCCACTCCTCCCCCGTCTCATCAAAGCACCGACCAGCCAGCTCCTTCTTCACACCTCAGCTCTCTACCACCAACACCAACAGCACCCCTCCTCCGATCCCCGTCTTCTACCACCTCTGGACTCAACATACAGCCCCATCACCCCTCCTCATCTCACCCCCCACCACAACCATCACCCCTCCTCCTGCCACCCTCCTCCACCAGGGGAGAGTGTCTAGTGATAATGGCCGAAACACTCGTTGATCCCGAGGCCCACTACTGATGATGTGTCCTGAAATTATTAAAACACTGAGACCTAGATTACCTTAGAACCCAGAGACCCTCAAACACTGAATCAAGATAGGCGGTCTCTTTAATAGGTAACATAGGACCTAACTATAGGCTTTAGACCAACTAAGACCGGAACCATAAACCACGAGACTAGACTTTACTGGACTTCTAACCCTGACCTCTGACCCCATCCCCTGACCTCAACAACCCCCCCCACCCCACCATCCACCCCCACCCCTTGACCTCTAACCCTAACTCCTTGACCTCTAACCCTAACCCTAGAACCTTCAAAACCTGAACCACCAATTTGGACTAGTGTAGGGCTGCTTTTGGAGTCTGGGCTCATATAGGATGGCAGGTACTCACTCGGTGCGCACCAAGCTTTCGGGCTGTTTGTCATTCTATCCAATCACGGTCTGGGGACAGGTCTCGTACCGGGGGCAGTGCCTGAGCTTGGCTCGGCACTACAAATGCTCTTTCCCAGTCCTGTGTCTCCTAAGCAACCTCTACATCAAATACGCATACTCCCACAACTCCCAAACGGACTTTATAAACCAGACCGAACCCTGTAACCTTAACCCCCTCCCCTAACCCCTGACCTCTAACCCTAACTCCTTGACCTCTAACCCCCCCTCCCTGACCCCTGGTAATGATAATTGGCGAAACACTCATTGATCCCCTCCCCAACCCTCAAACCTAACCTTAACCCCTTCCCCTCACCTCTTCACCTCTAAAACCCAACCCTAACTCCTTGACCTCTAACCTTAACCCTACCTCCTTGACCTCTAAACCGCGATCCCCCTCCCCAACCCTCATACCTAACCTTAACCCCTTCCCCTCACCTCTTGACCTCTAAACCCAACCCTAACTCCTTGACCTCTAACCCTAACCCTAACTCTTTGACCTCTAACCCTAACCCTAACTCCTTGACCTCTAACCCTAACCCTACCTCCTTGACCTCTAAACCCCGACCCCCCTCCCCAACCCTCAAACCTAACCTTAACCACTTCCCCTCACCTCTTGACCTTTAAACCCAATCCTGACCCCTACCCCTAACCCTAGATCCTAAGGGCCTCCAGCCCTAACCCTAAGCCCCTGACCCAAACCCCCGTTCCCCCTCCCAGGCCCTCAATAACCCAAACCTCAATAAGAAAGAATTTTCATTTTACCAAGGAGAGAATGAAACAAATATCAGGAAATGTAAAATCCCCCGACAACCACCGATCTACCGACCTAGACACACACAAAAAAAAAACCCAGAAAAAGAGACAAAAACGAATCGGGTAACCAGAGACAAGTCAAATAACTCAAACCCCTGAAGGGACTCATGAAGAAAAAAAAGTTTTTTTTCCCCACAAAAAAATAAGAAAGAAGCCTGAGAGTATTAACAAATGTATGATGGCCAGTGCACTGCCTTCAGCATCCTACTCCAAACCATCTTGATTAAGGTAGGGGATGTTGTCGAGATAGCATTTTACCCACCCTCCCCCTGCCACCCTCCTCCACCACCCCCTGCCTCTCCATAACAGCTGATCAGGTGAGAAATGAGCTAAAAAAAGATCAAGACCAGGAAAGCTGCAGGTCCTGATGGAATCAGCTCCAGACTCCTTAGAGACTGTGCAGACCAGCTCTGTCAGGTGCTGCTGCACATCTTTAACCTGAGCCTGAGTCTGGAGAGGGTTCCTCTGTTGTGGAAGACTTCCTGCCTGGTTCCTGTCTCTAAGACCAGGAACCCCAGGGAGCCTAACCACTTCAGACCCGTGGCCCTCACTTCTCACCTGATGAAGACCATGGAAAGGATCATCCTCAAGAACCTCCGTCCCCAGATGAGCCAGTATCTGGATCCACTGCAGTTCGCCTACCAACCGAACATTGGAGTGGATGATGCAGTTGTCTTCCTGCTGCACAGATCGCTGACTCACCTGGAGAACCCCGGCAGCACTATGAGGGTCATGTTCTTTGACTTCTCCAGTGCTTTCAACACAATCCAGCCTTCTCTGCTCAGGGTGAAACTTGAAGGAGCAGGAGTAGACTGTCACCTGGCTGCTTGGACCATTGACTACCTCACCAACAGATCACAGTATGTGAGGCTTCAGGACTATGTGTCTGATGTGGTAGTCAGCAGCATGGGAGCCCCACAGGGGACAGTGCTCTCCCCCTTTCTCTTCACCCTGTACACATCGGACTTCCATTATAACTCTGGGAGCTGTCACCTCCAGAAGTTCTCCAATGATACAGCCATTGTCGGGTGTGTATCTGAAGGGGACGAGCGGGAGCACAGGACGGTCATCTCTGACTTTGTTGACTGGTGTAAACGAAACCATCTGCAGCTCAACGCCGGTAAGACGAAGGAGATGATTGTCGACTTCAGCAGGAGAACGACACCCCAGACTACACCGGTGAACATCCAGGATTTGGACATTGAGATGGTGGACACATACAAATACCTGGGTGTTCACCTCAACAATAAACTGGACTGGTCACACAATACAGAGGTTCTGTACAAGAAGGGCCAAAGTCATCTCCACCTGCTGAGGAGACTGAGGTCCTTTGGAGTGTGCAGGACTCTGCTCCGGACATTTTATGATTCTGTGGTAGCGTCTGCTATCTTCTATGCAGTGGTTTGCTGGGGAGCGGGCAGCACTGAAAGGGACAGAAAAAGACTGAACAGACTGGTCAGGAGGGCTGGTTCTGTCCTGGACTGTTCCCTGGACTCCATAGAGGAGGTGGGTGAGAGGAGGATGTTGGCAAAGCTCACATCCATCATGGACAATCCCTCTCACCCACTGCATGACACTGTGGGGTCTTTAAGCAGCTCCTTCAGCAGCAGACTGAGACATCCACCCTGCAAGAAGGAATGCTATCGCAGGTCATTCATTCCATCTGCCATAAGACTTTACAACATCAGCATCACTGGCTGATGTTAACAAAATGCATTCATATCATTACCACCCCAAACCATAAAATTTGCACAGACATTATTGCACTGCTACATCTTTGCACTTTTAAACTTTATTTTTTAAGCCACTTTATACTGTCATTGTCTTACAGTGTGTCAATACTGTACTATTTCATCCTCATCTCTCACCCCTGTATATATTGTAAATATTATTACTACTGTTCTATTATTATTTTATTCCTATTACTATGTCTATTGCTACAGAAGCTGCTGTAACAATGTAAATTTCCCGTGGCGTGGGGAGAAATAAAGGACTTATCTTATCTTACTATATTTATGATTATCTTTAGCCAGCAGTTTAAAATTTGCTTCTTTGTCACCCGCTCTGGCCCGTGGGAGGCATTTTACTATGGTCGCTGGTGTCACTAGCTTCACGTTTCTGACTATGGAGCTGCCAATGATCAGAGTTGGCTTTCCGGCAGGTGTGTCGCTGAGTGGGGAAAAACGATTGTAAACTTGAAACAGTCACAAGCAAGCATAAGTTATGGCAACTGGACTAACCTCGTGTGAGTCGAAAACGTTTCACCTCTCATCCAAGAGGCTTCTTCAGTTCTGAAAGCCTGGTGGGGAGTACCAGATATTTATCCACCAGGAGGGTGGTGGCAAAAACAAGTGGACAAAGACCCGAAAACCAATAGACTCGTTAGGAGTCGTTAGCCTTTGATGGGTGGTCGTTACCCCTCCCAGCCCTCTAGGAGGGTGGTTGGGGGTCACCTGACTGCAGGTGGGACAGATGGCTGCACCTCCTTGGGAGGGCTCTAAGAACGGCATTGTAAGTGGGAGACAAGTGGTGTCTGAGGCCCCCTCCTCTGTTCAAAGATGGCCGTTCTAGTTTGACATGAATGGCTTCTTTTACCCCTCTCTCAAACCATCTGTCCTCTCTGGCTAGAATGCGCACCTTGTGGTCATCAAAGGAGTGCCCCTTCTCCTTGAGGTGGAGGTGGACTGCTGAGTCCTGGCCTGTGGTCGTGGCCCTCCTGTGTTGTGCCATGCACTTGTGTAATGGCTGCTTAATCTCTCCAATGTACAGGTCAGAGCATTCCTCATTGCACTGCACTGCGTACACCACATTGCTCTGTTTTTCCCTTGGAATTTTGTCCTTGGGATGGACCAGCTTTTGCCTCAGAGTGTTGCTGGGCTTGAAGTGTACTGGGATCTGGTGGGTGTTAAAGATCCTCCTGAGTTTCTCTGAAATTCCTGCCACATAGGGGATGACAATGTTGTTTCTCTTTTTGTGGTCCTCGTCTTTCTTATCCTCCCTGCGCTTTTTTGCTGTTTTGATAAAAGCCCAGTTTGGATAGCCACAAGTTTGAAGAGCAGAGTGAATATGTTTGTGTTCCCTTCTTTTTCCATCCGCTTCTGATGGGATGTTCTGTGCTCTGTGCTTTAAGGTACGGATCACCCCCAACTTGTGTTCTAGTGGGTGGTGTGAATCAAACAGGAGGTACTGGTCTGTGTGAGTGGGTTTTCTGTAGACCCCAATGTTGAGTTCCCCATTGGTTTCAATGCGTACCATGCAATCTAGAAACGCCAGACAGTTGTCTTGGACATCCTCTCTTGTGAACTTGATGTTTTTATCCACCGAGTTGAGGTGTTCTGTGAAAGGTTCGACCTCACCCTTCCTGATGGTGACCCATGTGTCATCCACATATCTGAACCAGTGCCTCGGGGAGTGGCCACTGAATGTTCTCAGTGCCACAATCTCCATTTCTTCCATGTACAGGTTAGCTACAATGGGGGATACAGGGGATCCCATGGCACAGCCGTGTTTTTGCCTGTAGAAACCGTTGTTGTACTGGAAATAAGTGGTGCTGAGGCAAAGGTTAAGGAGGTCACACACCTGTTCGGGGGAGAGGTTGGTCCTCTCAGACAGAGAGTTGTCAAGCAGCAGTTTTCTCTTTACTGTCTGTATTGCATCTCCAGTGGGAATGCAAGTAAAAAGCGAAATCACGTCATATGAAACCATAGTTTCCTCAGGGTCTAAGCTGATTTTTCTGACCTTGTTTGTAAAGTCCATTGAGTTCCTTATGTGGTGGGGGGTGTCCCCCACCAATGGGGAAAGGATGGTGGCAAGATACTTAGCAATGTTGTATGTCACAGAGTTGATGCTGCTTACAATTGGTCTCAGAGGGGCGCCCTCTTTGTGAATTTTTGGCAACCCGTATATGCAAGGGATCGCATCGCCTGGATAGAGTTTGTAGTACAGGGCCCGGTCGATGATCTGACCTTTCTCCAGTTTTTGCAGGCAGTTAACCACTTTGAGTTTGTAGGTGTTGGTGGGGTCTCGTTTTAGGGTCTCATAAGTTGCTGAGTCACATAGGAGGCTGCTGACCTTTGAGTGATAGTCAGCTGTGTTAAGGATAACAGTACATCTCCCCTTATCTACAGGTAGGATTGTGATGTTGGGATCCTTCTGCAGAGTTATCAGTGCCCGTTTCTCCTGTGCGGAGATGTTGGAGGGGGGTAACTTGGCACTGGAGAGTGCTGCCGACACCTTAAGCCTGATCTGTTCCGCCTCTGTCTCTGACAACCTATTGCTCCTAATGGCCGATTCTGTGGCCGTCACCAAGTCCACCACTGGTAACTCATCTGGTGTGACTGCAAAGTTCAGTCCTTTGGCAAGGACCCCCCGCTCAGCTGGAGTGAGCTCTCTGTCTGACAAATTCTTAACCCATTTGTCATAGGTGTCCAGTTCCGCTGTTTTGCTCTGTGTGGCCACCTGGGAAGGACTGCCGCCAGTCCTTCCTTCAGAGCTCTGTATTTTGGCCCATTCTTGTTCCCCCCTGGAACTATAGAACCGGGACTCAAGGTTCTGAAATTTCCGTGTTTGCCTTTCTTTGCCCTTAGCATGCTGCGCCATCTGTGCTGTCTCCGTGTGCTTGGAAACGGCTTCCCAAACATGCCCAGGAAGGACTGCCTCCAGCCCTTCCTCCAACGCATCAATTTTTGATCGTAGGACTGCCGAAGGATCCCAACATCACAATCCTACCTGCAGATAAGGGGAGATGTACTGTTATCCTTAACACAGCTGACTATCACTCAAAGGTCAGCAGCCTCCTATGTGACTCAGCAACTTATGAGACCCTAAAACGAGACCCCACCAACACCTACAAACTCAAAGTGGTTAACTGCCTGCAAAAACTGGAGAAAGGTCAGATCATCGACCGGGCCCTGTACTACAAACTCTATCCAGGCGATGCTATCCCTTGCATATACGGGTTGCCAAAAATTCACAAAGAGGGCGCCCCTCTGAGACCAATTGTAAGCAGCATCAACTCTGTGACATACAACATTGCTAAGTATCTTGCCACCATCCTTTCCCCATTGGTGGGGGACACCCCCCACCACATAAGGAACTCAATGGACTTTACAAACAAGGTCAGAAAAATCAGCTTAGACCCTGAGGAAACTATGGTTTCATATGACGTGATTTCGCTTTTTACTTGCATTCCCACTGGAGATGCAATACAGACAGTAAAGAGAAAACTGCTGCTTGACAACTCTCTGTCTGAGAGGACCAACCTCTCCCCCGAACAGGTGTGTGACCTCCTTAACCTTTGCCTCAGCACCACTTATTTCCAGTACAACAACGGTTTCTACAGGCAAAAACACGGCTGTGCCATGGGATCCCCTGTATCCCCCATTGTAGCTAACCTGTACATGGAAGAAATGGAGATTGTGGCACTGAGAACATTCAGTGGCCACTCCCCTAGGCACTGGTTCAGATATGTGGATGACACATGGGTCACCATCAGGAAGGGTGAGGTCGAACCTTTCACAGAACACCTCAACTCGGTGGATAAAAACATCAAGTTCACAAGAGAGGATGTCCAAGACAACTGTCTGGCATTTCTAGATTGCGTGGTACGCATTGAAACCAATGGGGAACTCAACATTGGGGTCTACAGAAAACCCACTCACACAGACCAGTACCTCCTGTTTGATTCACACCACCCACTAGAACACAAGTTGGGGGTGATCCGTACCTTAAAGCACAGAGCACAGAACATCCCATCAGAAGCGGATGGAAAAAGAAGGGAACACAAACATATTCACTCTGCTCTTCAAACTTGTGGCTATCCAAACTGGGCTTTTATCAAAACAGCAAAAAAGCGCAGGGAGGATAAGAAAGACGAGGACCACAAAAAGAGAAACAACATTGTCATCCCCTATGTGGCAGGAATTTCAGAGAAACTCAGGAGGATCTTTAACACCCACCAGATCCCAGTACACTTCAAGCCCAGCAACACTCTGAGGCAAAAGCTGGTCCATCCCAAGGACAAAATTCCAAGGGAAAAACAGAGCAATGTGGTGTACGCAGTGCAGTGCAATGAGGAATGCTCTGACCTGTACATTGGAGAGACTAAGCAGCCATTACACAAGCGCATGGCACAACACAGGAGGGCCACGACCACAGGCCAGGACTCAGCAGTCCACCTCCACCTCAAGGAGAAGGGGCACTCCTTTGATGACCACAAGGTGCGCATTCTAGCCAGAGAGGACAGATGGTTTGAGAGAGGGGTAAAAGAAGCCATTCATGTCAAACTAGAATGGCCATCTTTGAACAGAGGAGGGGGCCTCAGACACCACTTGTCTCCCACTTACAATGCCGTTCTTAGAGCCCTCCCAAGGAGGTGCAGCCATCTGTCCCACCTGCAGTCAGGTGACCCCCAACCACCCTCCTAGAGGGCTGGGAGGGGTAACGACCGCCCATCAAAGGCTAACGACTCCTAACGAGTCTATTGGTTTCGGGTCTTTGTCCACTTGTTTTTGCCACCACCCTCCTGGTGGATAAATATCTGGTACTCCTCACCAGGCTTTCAGAACTGAAGAAGCCTCTTGGATGAGAGGTGAAACGTTTTCGACTCACACGAGGTTAGTCCAGTTGCCATAACTTATGCTTGCTTGTGACTTATCATGACCTGGATGACTGAGAACATCCACAGATTTATTGAAACTTGAAGCAGTTTGTGGTGAGCCGGGACAGCGGGCTTGAGCTTCGGACTATGTTTCCTACGAACTGTCACCCAGCCACCCTGGCTTCCCGGCTGCTCGGGAACTACTAGGGGACGGCTAGCAGAAGCTACACCAGCAGTTAAGCTATTGCGGTCCACACCGGCAAAGGCGGGCCTGGCTAACTGCTAGCGGGTTGTTTTCCATGGTGCGCAGAACTGATTCAAAACCAAGGATTTTATTTAAAGAAACACAAATTACTGTCCGAGCTGACCAACACAAACCAAACTCTATTCAGGAAATAAAGAATTTAACAAAAAAAACAAGCGGGACTCTAAAATAAACAAGAACAACAAACAAAGCTGGCTACTACATGGGCAACGATCTAAAGTTAAACGAAACGGCTGAACTCACAGTCACTCAAGTCCAACAGGGGAGGCGGCAGACGGGTTCTGCAGCCGGCAGTCTGTGGCGGCGTACGCCGGTGCTACTAATCGTGCAGCGGAGAGCATGGGGCTGCTGACATGCAGTGGAGACTGGGCTGCGGGAGTGCAGCGGAGATCGGCGGCGGAAGCCGAGGCAGGGAGAGAAGGGGGAAGCTCCGGGAACAGGCCAGGCTCTTTGAGGAGAGTTTCAGGACTCCGGCTGGTAGCTGGGCAGGACAGAGCAGGCGGGGCGAGTCCGGAGCTGAAGCCAACCTGGGCGGAGTGGCTGGTGGGGAGCCAGCAAGAATAATGACCCAGCAGCGACTGGTAGGACGAGTCAGGCTTTAAATGCTGCTGATCACTGATAGGGCACAGCTGCACTCCTTTAGCAGCTGTGTCCAATCGGCCTGGGCTGTCAGCTGGTCCGGGGTGTAGCACACAGGAGGGAGGGACCATGACACTTAATGACTTCATAGATGCTGTTTTAAGGCTTCCACACACTCACAGTGGTATCCTTTTGGAGTCTAGTGAAAACACAAACAATATTTGATTTGTTGGTTGTGTAGAACAAAGCAAACAAACAATAAAGGTTGTCTCCTCATAATCATAAATGAGTCGCTAACTGTGTAATTATATTAAATATTATTGCTAAGTATGAATTGGTATACAAGTAAGTAAATATTATTTTCTTCATTTTCTTGTTCATTTTAATGCCTGGTACCACTAAAGGTATATATTACACACTGAATGCGACAAAAAAATGCAGCTGATTACATAATACTTTATGTCCTATTTGACATGCTTAAGCTTAATTGTATTTCCAGGGTATGTAAGAGCCATTTCATGTCATAAGCAGCACTGCACATACAAAGGCCTAGAGTGGTTTTCTGCTGACGTTCAAGCCGTAGCACACCTCACAAATTGTCAGCTCTCACATAATGCCTAAAACTAAAGAATTATGTGACGCCACAAAGGCAGCCATCTTGACACTGCTGGAAATTGGCATGAGTGAGAGACAGGTAGCGAAAAAACTGAAGATCTCCAAGACAACCATTCATTACATCAAGAAAAAACAAGCCCAACATGGTACTACCAAAGTGCTAGCTGGTCGCCACAGGAAACGTTTTTCTACCCACCAGACAACCGTGCACTCATCTGTTCCTGTGTCAGGAATTGTCATCAGACCTCCAGGGATCTTAAAAATGAGTGGACACTGTGGAGAAATGGGACCTGTTCGGCAAGAACAGTTGGAAACTGACTTTTTGAGGCTGGTCTGAAGTCACACAGGGCAGGAGAAGCCCTTCATGAAGGAAAGACAGAGGAAAGCCCGGTTACTCTTTGCTGGGATTGTAAGGATTGGACTGTTGATGATTGGGCTAAGGTTCTCTTCAGTGATGAATCCAATTTTCAGTTGATGCTCACTCCAGCCTACTTACTGGTTAGGAGGAAGCCTGCAGAAGCCTACAAACCAGACTGTCTTGCCCCTGCAGTAAAACATGGAGGTGGATCAGTGACCATCTGGGGTTGTTTCAGGATGGATGAAACAGGGCAAATGCAACTGTGTGAAAGACGAGTGACCAGGTCATGTACAGGGCTACTCTTGAAAACAGTCTTCTTTCATCAGCTGGAAAGTTCTTTCCTGCCTCCAATGACTGGATTTTCCAACAACACAATTCCCCTTGCCACACGGCAAGGCCAGTTAAAGTCTGGATGGAGAACCAGAACACTGGAACCATGCCTTGGCCTGCTCAATCACCAGATCTAAATCCAATTGAAAACCTATGGAAAATCATCAAACTTAGAATGGAGAACCACAAGCCAAAAAACAAAGCAAATTAATTTTAATTAGTGCAACAGGAATGGGCTGCTGTGACAGCAGAACAATGCCAGAAGCTGGTGGAGAGCATGCCAAGAGAGAGAAATACAGCTAAGATTTGCTGATTTTGGAAATTAACCTGATTACTTTAAATATAGGAGTGTGACCTTATAGCATCAAGATCTACGAACTATTATATTAAATTTAGGTTAATTTCCATATGTATGATAGAACATAATGTCCTCATTTAGGACACCTTGGCAATTTACCTACAATATTAAACTGGATGGGTTAATGTCCAGAATTAATAACACCATAGAGTCTCACTTTTACTTTCCAAGTATTATGGTCCAGTCTATTATTATTATTATATATGTTCAAGAGGCTTTAAATTCCCACCATACCCACCACTCTGTCACTATCTATTCCCTTTCATGCAGAAAGAAGAATGGTAGAGGAAACAATCATTGTGTTTTGCAACAACGAAACATCAGTCAGCATAAAGAGTGCTCCTCAGTCACATCTGTGCTCCATTTCTTCTTCCAGCCATCCTTGCCAACATCTGTCCAAACATAATCTGGTTTAGTACTTGTTCACATCCTTCCCTTCTCAGATCTACAAACTTTATTTCTGAAGTCCAGTTTAATTTTTTACTCTTTCAAGGAATGTGGTGGAGTTATGTGACAATCAGCGTATGTTTGTCTGTCTGTCTGTCTGTGCTAATGCAAATGGAAGGACTACTAAATATGAATTACTCCACCAAGGAATGCGGCTATGTGACAATCAGTTTACGTTTGTCTGTCTTTTAGCGACATTACTTAAAAACGAAATAACGGATTTGGATGAAATTTTCAGGGAAGGTCAGAAAAGACACAATGACCATCATTACATTTTGGCAGTGATATGGCTTACAGTCTAGATCCAAGAATTTATTAAAGATTTCTGTATCATTGCGAGATAGCAGCACGGTGTCACTGTAACCATGACAACAAGTGGATGCTCCATCAGCTGCCTGCTGACGATCACATGATTGTGAGCCTACTATAAATCCACCACGGGGAGAAGTGTTGGAGAAAGAACCTGCAGCAAATGGCCATGGGTCAGACTCAAACCCATGGCAGCTGCATCTAAAATGTGGTGTATTTTCTCTACCATTCACCTGACTTGGATGTAAATACCTTCAAATTAAAACTGCAAATCTGCATTCAAAGCACATCTTGTTTCATTTCAAATCCATTGTGGTGGTGTACAGAGCCAAAATACTGAAAATTGTGTCAATGACCAAATATTTATGGATAGGTTTCTACGAGTTCAAGCATCGTTCTGTGAGGTTAACCAAACACTCAAGCAACAGGAGTTGCAGGAATTCATTACACTTAAAATCCCCCCAGTTCCCAGGAGTTTATCAAAATAATGCACTGCTATAAAGCAACAAGCCACACAATAGCAACACTAGCACAATAGCTGGCCCCCTTTGTGATGCAAAAACAGCTCTGAACCCTCAGGCCATGGATGCAGGACCTCTAGGGGAGTCTTGTGTTGTCTGGCACTGGGATGCTGGCAGCCGACCCTTTGGGTCCTGTGACGTGCTGGGTGGGGTGTCCATGGATTAGACTTATTCTCGTGCAGATGCTAAATCAGAATGGGGTCTGGGGATTTTGGAGGCTGAGTCAACGTCTTAAACTCTTTGTTGTGTTCCTGAAGCTGCTCCTGAGTGGTTCACAGTGTGGTAGGGTGCATTGTTCTGCTGAGTTTGGCCGCTGGCCTTGGGAGGTAATGGTTGGTCTGCAACAATGTTTAGGCAGGTGGCATGTGTCAAAGAAACATCCACATGGATGCCAGAACATAATGTTTCAGATGATTGCACAGATTGCATTTTAGCAATCAATTTCATCTTTGTTTACTTTGGTTGCAGAGCAGTGTATCGAGATAGATAACTCACCCTTATTTTTATTTGGTGAGTTTAAACCACGAAGAGCCCTCAAAACTACAAATGACTATTATTGTATAAAAAATTTACCATCAGGGATAAGGTATTAAATATTATACAAAGTTGCAGAAAATAAACACTAATGATGCGGATGAAAGGGTTAAAGCTAGCTGATAGCTAAGTAGTTGTAAAATTATAATGTATTTAATATTTTGTAGTACTATCTCTCTTTCTCAATCTGTGTGTTTGTGTGTGTGTGTGTGTGTGTGTGTGTGTGTGTGTGTGTGTGTTTGTGTATTACTCCAACGGTAGCAACGTTATATGGAAGGTCTGTGACAGTTGTTGACAATCATGAAAGCAGCAATAAAATATGACTACAAATTACTGGTATCACTTTTTATCTGGAAACTTTAATGTCCTCTTTTCTCAACTCCGTTCTTTCTCTTCTGTTCTCTGACTTGACTTTTTCCTCATATTCAGTTTGCAGATTCAATATTAAACACGGCAAACTACTTTCTGCTAAAATGAATGGAAACCAGTGTTTGCCGGGAAAGTAAGAAAAAAAGAAAAGAGTCTGTGCTTCGAGAATATTCAGTTCAGAATGTGATCTGATGACACGGTTTTTCCTTGATTGTGGCCCAAACTTTGTGCTCCATTGGCCCTCGGCGAGTTCCGCTGGCTGACGCTAGGAGCTGTCCGCGGTGCTGAGGAGGAGGAGGCTGCCAGAGCTGAGCTGAGAGCGGCCAGCAGCTCCTCACTGAGCCGCCAGCAGCCGGAGTCTGGAGGAGCAAACTAACAGCCCTCTGTCTGTGTCAGTGAGTGGATTGAGACAGGGAAGCTGGGCTGAAGTCACCGAGAGCAGCGCTCAGTGTGTGTAGCCGGTTTTCGGCAGAGCTGTCAGTTCTTCTCTCCGCCACAGGAAAAGTGTTGATCCCAAGGACGGTCACAACTCAAAGCTTGAGAAGCTCAGGAAGAGGAGAAGACGCGATGAACGCAATCAGAGATTATTTTCCAGTCCTGCTCGTTTTGGTGGCTCTGGTGACGGACGGGGACTCTAAAGGTAGGAATTGCCTAAGACATTTACGCCCTGTTTGTGTGCTCTTTCCCCGCCGTTAATCACACCACATTTTCAGCACATCTCGGTCCTCCCGATTTGGATGCTTTTGTTTGTGGATTTTTGTCTTATTTTCCCCAGAGGCGCTTCCATCTCCACCGTTTTCTTTTGTAAGCCCCTCCATGTGCTCGCACGGCTCATCGATGTTTTTCCGAAAACACACTCCTTAATGTCAGCAGCAACACTGATGTGATATCTGGTTACATTTTATTGATTGTTCTCATTGCAGTCAGATAATGCATGCAAAGCAGCACATACAGTACATGACCTCAAAGACTATTAAAGTTATCCATCAAGACACAATTTATGTAATAGAAAGCGCAGTTTAATAATCGTTACAACTTCTCATATGGCTCCTCTACAGCCTCCTTATCCTGCTCTCAAGTTTCAATTTTCAAGAAGAAAAAGGAAAAGTCAAGCTGGCATACAGGCTGATAAAAATGTCATTTCCAGCCCCACAAAAAAACTCCAAATGAATGCAGCCTATCTCCCGGTGCTCTTGTCACAATAGCGGAATGGCTGATAGTGTTTTTTTTTTTTTTTTTTTTTTTTTTTTTTTTTTGTTGCAGCCTCTCTGCATTATTCATATCCCCTGACAAAAAGAGAAGGCAACAAAACATGGGTGATGTTAGAGGCATGTCTC